>NW_028270177.1:1314607-1576969 GCF_037043375.1 Chiloscyllium plagiosum | reverse complement strand
AGAGAGAGAGAGAGAAAGAGGGAGAGAGAGAAAGAAAGAAAGAAAAAGAAAGAGAGAGAGAGAGAGAGAGAGGGAGAGAGAGAGAGGGAGAGAGAGGGAGGGAGAGGGAGAGGGAGAGAGACAATGATGCTATTAAAGCGACACAGCATTGAGCAGTTCTTACTACATGCAACTGTGTAAGCATCACGTTGAATCCATATCGTACATGGACATCCAATCCCTGTACACCTCCATCCCCCATCACGAAGGACTTAAAGCCCTCCGCTTCTTCGTTTCCCGCCATACCAACCAGTACCCTTCTACTGACACCCTCCTTCGACTGACTGAACTGGTCCTCACCCTGAACAACTTCTCTTTCCAATCCTCCCACTTCCTCCAAACCAAAGGAGTAGCCATGGGCACCCACATGGGCCCCAGCTATGCCTGCCTCTTCGTAGGATATGTGGAACAGTCTATCTTCCGCAGCTACACTGGCACCACCCCCCACCTTTTCCTCCGCTACATCGATGACTGTATCGGCGCTGCCTCGTGCTCCCACGAGGAGGTTGAACAGTTCATCCACTTCACCAACACCTTCCACCCCGACCTCAAATTCACCTGGACCGTCTCAGACTCCTCCCTCCTCTTCCTCGACCTTTCCATTTCTATCTCGGGTGACCAAATCGACACGGACATCCATTATAAACCGACCGACTCCCACAGCTACCTAGACTACAACTCCTCCCACCCTGTCCCCTGTAAAAACGCCATCCCATTCTCCCAATTCCTTCGTCTCCGCTGCATCTGCTCCCAGGAGGACCAGTTCCAAAACCGTACAACCCAGGTGGCCTCCTTCTTCAAAGACCGCAATTTCCCCCCAGACGTGGTCGACGATGCCCTCCACCGCATCTCTTCCACTTCCCGCTCCTCCGCCCTTGAGCCCCGCCCCTCCAACCACCACCAGGACAGAACCCCACTGGTCCTCACCTACCACCCCACCAACCTCCATGGACAATGTATCATCCGCCGTCATTTCCGCCACCTCCAAACGGACCCCACCACCAGTGATATATTTCCCTCCCCTCCCCTATCAGCATCCCGAAAAGACCACTCCCTCCGTGACTCCCTCGTCAGGTCCACACACCCCACCAACTCAACCTCCACTCCCGGCACCTTCCCCTGCAACCGCAAGAAATGCAAAACTTGCACCCACACCTCCCCCCTTACTTCCCTCCAAGGCCCCAAGGGACACTTCCGTATCCGCCACAAATTCACCTGCACCTCCACACACATCATTTATTACCTCCGCTGCACCCGATGTGGCCTCCTCTATATTGGGGAGACTGGCTGCCTACTTGCGGAACGTTTCAGAGAACACCTCTGGGACACCCGGACCAACCAACCCAACCACCCCGTAGCCCAACACTTCAACTCCCCCTCCCACTCCACCAAGGACATGCAGGTCCTTGGACTCCTCCATCACCAGACCATGGCAACACGACGGTTGGAGGAATAGCGCCTGATCTTCTGCCTGGGAACCCTCCAACCACAAGGGATGAACTCAGACTTCTCCAGTTTCCTCATTTCCCCTTCCCCCACCTTGTCTCAGTCAAATCCCTCGAACTCAGCACCGCCTTCCTAACCTGCAATCATCTTCCTGACCTCCCCGCCCCCACCCCACTCCGGCCTATCACCCTCACTTGGACCTCCCTCCACCTATCGCATTTCCAAAGCCCCTCCCCCCAAATCCCTCCTCCCAACCTTTTATCTTAGCCTGCTGGACACACTTTCCTCATTCCTGAAGAAGGGCTTATGCCCGAAACGTCGATTCTCCTGTTCCTTGGATGCTGCCTGACCTGCTGCGCTTTTCCAGCAACACATTTTCAGCAGTACACAGTATTTCCAACCCAAAAGAGGTTTATTTGGCTATTTTTCTTTTAAAGCTGACCTTCTATTATTCTTTAAAATGTCAAAGGTGAACTGTGTGCAGATTTTGATACAAAACCAAGCTCTGGCCATCAACGTGGACATTATGATGAGATTTATTGACCAATTATACACTCGAAGATCTGAATGAAATGGTCTAATGGGAACTGGGGATTCCCCAGAAATCTGATATGCATGACAACCATTTACACACCAAACCAGGCTGAATTATTAAGGTAATACTTGTGTGTAAGATCCAAACCAAATCGGCCCATGAAACGAGTCAGTGAAGCAGCCTGAAGTACCTCAATTTGAACTGAGCACGTACTTCTCCGAATTCCAACTGGATCAGTTCATTGTAACAGGCAATGATACTGGGATTTTCAATGTAACACTGTAGAAACAAATACAACATATCAACAGTGGCACTGCAGAAGCAAATCCCAAATATTTCACAAGGCAAGTTAAATTAGCTAGCCAGGATAATAATTGCCATCCAGGTGCCCACAAAAACAAACAATGTGAAAAATTATGAGGAACGACTAAAGAACCAAGTGCCTCCTTCAGCAACTGAGCGAAAAATTAAACAGGTTCAAAATTAGAGGAAATGATTGCATAAATTGAGAAAAGGCTACTGCTATTGTTCACAGATTTGTAATTAGAGAAGAAGAGGTCCTGCAAAAAAGAGAATTAGTCAAAGCAGTCTGCCTTTAATTAAAGACAAGCTTGGGGAACAACATTCCCTAGTGCATCCTCCATGACAATGCTGGACCACAGTTCATTTGTGAAGCTGTCCACATCCTGGTTCTTTTACAGTATAAATTGTCATTCGCTTTGAAATTTGGTCCATGTGTCCCACTGAGTGCACAATATACAGTTTCCACTGCATACCTCTTCTTCAGCCATGCTCTCAAGATCTGTTATCTAGCAATTACTTGGAAATTCAAATCATGAAAATGGCAGAGAGCAATTGTTTTTCTGAAAATGCTTCTTTAAAAAGGGTCATTCAGACACAAACTGTGGGTAAACCAGGATCCAAAGCAGCTTTTAAGAAGAATGGATGAATCTCTTAAAAAGTATTAAAACAAGACTGGGAAAGCAGAGGGAAATTGGACTAAATGAAAACAATTTAAGGAATCCAAACTCAGAAACACACAAGAACAAAACAAGGCTATTTGATGCAACAGTTGGTATTTGGTGAATAATCCTACCTACTCTCCACAAACTTCCAGTCCGTTCCAAAAATAATTTCTGCAATGCTCTTGATCCCAATTTGCTCTTATCAGCTCCCGTTTTATGTTAAGAAAACATTACTAATTTTTCTTCCTACAAACCCATCAAGAACTCCGTACTAGGAGTTAGCTGGTCAATTACTTAGAACTATCCAGATTTCTCTAAAGTAAATGATTTGTACAAATAATAATAGGTTTCTTTTCTACCCATGTTCTTAACAGCAGATGAAGGCTGTTCAGCTCATTAAACCTGCTATGCCGTTTAGTAAGATCATGGGCTGATTTTTGTGGCACCAGCTCCAATTTCCTAGCTGGTCCTCGCCCTCCTCGACTCCCTACTACAGCCACATTTGCTTCCTCAGTACCTGCCTCCGTAACCAACTCATCCCACACGGACTCCAGACCACCTTTAAACCAGCAGAGTTCGGACCCGAACAGGACAAACAGTACAGACAATAGATTCAAAAACACCAGCAACAGTTCACCTTCAAGATCCTCCGCTCCACGCTTGCAGCAATGCGCCGGCACCTAACCTCTCTACAGTCAGCCCTGCCTCAGCTGAGGGCCACACTCTCTCAGAATTGCAAAGGACCCAATCTGTACGACATCCTCAGGAGAATTCATACTCTCAACAAACAGTATTTCATCTCTATCTCAAACATCAAAAACTGTAAGTACAACAAACTTTTATCGACCCACCTCCATAACTAGCGCTCCTCAAACATTCCAGAAGATTCCCTTGGCCTCGGAAACACCATTAGCCATGCGGCTGATGCAGCTACCACCCCCACGGTGATTGATGATGTCACTTCTGCCCCCATCATGGCCACTCCCACAGCTACTTCTGCCCCTCACATCATCGCTGATGTCACACGCTCAGTGACTTCCACCACCCCCACTGCCGTGTCTGCCATCACTTCCGCCCCCACCAGCGCCACTCACCTGCATTCTGCTGACACACCCCCCACAGACCCCACTGTCACTAACCCCAGCCCCCAGAACCCCGAGGGGAACACTACCCCTGCTCATGACTCTACCCCCATTCCCCCCACCATCACACCCACTCCAGGTACTGGCTCCGACCCCACTCCCAGCTCCACATCCACACCCACACCAGCTCCCAGCCCTGCCGAGTTTTCACCATCCCTCCAGACCTCCCCCTCACTGAGGACGAACGATCAGTCCTCAGCGAAGGACTCACCTTCGTCCCCCTCTGTCCACGCATCAATGAATTTAATACACGCGTGACATCGAACGCTTCTTCCATCGCCTCCGCCTCCGAGCTTACTTTCACAATCAGGACTCCCGCCCACCTTTCGAGGACCCATTCGCCCACCTCCAACACACTGCATCCACCTGGACAGCCCGCGCTGGCCTATTACCTGCCCTCGAACTCTTCATTTCCAACTAGGTCAGACTGGGGTGGGGGCGGAGAGGTCAGGAAGAAGATTGCAGGTTAGGAAGGCGGTGCTGAATTTGATGGATTTGACTGAGACAAGGTGGGGGGAGGGGGAATGAGGAAACTGGTGAAATCCGAGTTCATCCCTTGTGGTTGGAGGGTTCCTAGGCGGAAGGAAAACGCCATCCCATTCTCCCAATTCCTTCGACTCCGCCGCATCTGCTCCCAGGAGGACCAGTTCCAAAAACGTACAACCCCGATGGCCTCCTTCTTCAAGGACCGCAATTTCCCCCCCCAACGTGGTCGACGATGCCCTCCACCGCATCTCTTCCACTTCCCGCTCCTCCGCCCTTGAGCCCCGTCCCTCCAACTGCCACCAGGACAGAACCCCACTGGTCCTCACCTACCACCCCACCAATCTCCATGTACAGCGCATCATCCGCCGTCATTTCCGCCTCCTCCAAATGGACCCCACCACCAAGGATATATTTTCCTCCCCTATCAGCATTCCGTAAAGACCACTCCCTCCGTGACTCCCTCGTCAGCTCCACACACCCCACCAACCCAACCTCCACTCCCGGCACCTTCCCTTGCAACCGCAGGAGGTGCAAGACTTGCGCCCACACCTCCCCCCTCACCTCCCTCCAAGGCCCCAAAGGAAACTTCCATATCCGCCACAGATTCACCTGCACCTCCACACACATCATCTATTGCATCCTCTGCACCCGATGTGGCCTCCTCTATATTGGGGAGACAGGCCGGCTACTTGCGGAGCGTTTCAGAGAACACCCCTGGGACACCCGGACCAACCAACCCAACCACCCTGTGGCTCAACATTTCAATTCCCCCTCCCACTCCACCAAGGATATGCAGGTCTTTGGACTCCTCCATCGCCAGACCACAACAAAACGACGGCCCCCTCCTCCCACCTTGTCTCAGTCAAATCCATCAAATTCAGCACCGCCTTCCTAACCTGCAATCTTCTTCCTGACCTCTCCGCCCCCACCCCAGTCTGACCTATCACCCTCACCTTGACCTCTTTCCACCTATCACATTTCCGACACCCCTCCCCCAAGTCCCTCCTCCCTACCTTTTATCTTAGCCTGCTGGACAAACTTTCCTCATTCCTGAAGAAGGGCTTATGCCCGAAACGCCGAAATATCCGCCGACATTTCCGCCACCTCCAAACAGACCTCACCACCAGGGATATATTTCCCTCCCCACCCCTCTCCGCCTTCCGCAAAGACCGCTCCTTCGGTGATTACCTGGTCAGGTCCACGCCCCCCCCCCATGACCCACCCTCCCATCCTGGCACTTTCCCCTGCCACCGCAGGAACTGTAAAACCTGTGCCCACACCTCCTCCCTCACCTCCATCCAAGGCCCTAAAGGAGCCTTCCTCATCCATCAAAATTTTACCTGACAATCCACTGATATCATTTATTGTATCTGTTGCTCCCGATGCGGTCTCCTCTACATTGGGGAGACTGGGCGCCTCCTAGCAAAGCGCTTTAGGGAACATCTCCGAGACACCTGCACCAATCAACCAAGCCGCCCCGTGGCCCAACATTTCAACTCCCCCTCCCACTCTGCCGAGGATATGGAGGTGCTGGGCCTCCTCCATCGCCGCTCCCTCACCACCAGACGCATGGAAGAAGAACACCTCATCTTCCCCCTCGGAACACTTCAACCCCAGGGCATCAATGTGGACTTCAACAGTTTCCTCATTTCCCCTTCCCCCACCTCACTCCAGTTCCAAACTTCCAGCCCGCACTGTCCCCTTGACCTGTCCAGACTTGTCCGACCTGCCTAGCTCCTTTTCCACCTATCCACTCCACCCTCTCCTCCCTGACCTATCACCTTCATCTCCTCCCCCACTGACCTATTGTACTCTATGCTACTCTCTCCCCACCCCCAACCTCCTCTAGCTTATCTCTCCACGCTTCAGGCTCTCTGCCTTTATTCCTGATGAAGGGCTTTTGCCCGAAACGTCGATTTGGCCTGTCCTCGGATGCTGCCTGAACTGCTGTGCTCTTCCAGCCCCACTAATCCAGAATTGAGTTGAATAGTCAGCTGATGATTTCCAGGCAGTTCTTCACTTCTGTTTCAGCTCTCCCATATCGACCGATTGGATGAATGATTTATTGATCTTGCATTTTACAGTGAATAATACAACAAAATACAACAGTCACCGCAATCTGACTCTATTTTGATTAATTTAAGAATAAAAAGGACAACACTAATAACTGAAAGAATGACTTGAGCCAGTTCATGCATGACATCTGCACTGCCACTCCTCCTCCACCACCACGCCGCTGCCTGCACCAGACCCAATGTAGGACTTGCCATTCTTTAGATGCCATTTCTTTGCCACTTGGCCCAGCTTGCTGATGCCAATTCTGGGACCCATGCTGAACCCACACTTGCTCTGCAACCAGGAGTCCCCAGCTCCACTGCCACCTTGATGATGCCAGGAGTCCCAGCTCTTGGCATAACATGCTGCCACTGCTGCAGATGCCACCTCACCAACACCAGGAGACTGGCTCTGGGCCCACTGCAACTGGGAGTCCCTTGCTCCACAGTCCGACCAGGTTGTGCCACCATCTCACCCAGAGTCTCTCTCTGGTCGCCCTCTAACAAGATGTCACACCTTGCCGGCACCATCATCCCATAAAGTCTGCTGCCACAACATCTGATCGCTGAGAGGAGCTTAGCTGCTACTACCTCCAGTCGCCATGAGGAGCCATGTCCACTGCTGCCTCCAACTGCCAGGAGCCACTACACTGTGCAAGGCCTGCTCTAGCTGCAGCACCGATTTCGCTGAATAACCCACTGCAAAAGACTCCGAAAAGGAGAAAAACAAGAAAACAGGAAGACATAAAAAGAAAAAAAGCAAGTATGCTAGAGGGGATGAGCCCCAGGCAAGGGCCCACATACAGCCCTGCTTCTCAGAGACCCTAGCAGGTCTCAGGCAATAGTCACAACAGATAGAAACAAATTGGTGCCACACCCTCAATTTCCTTACAACTGAAAGTTTTCATGGTACAACAATTGAGGATAGGAATGGAGTAAACTGATCAAGGTAAATACAGATGGAAGTGAGATACAGTACAACAAACTTAACAGATAAATCAGCACATGAAGATTGCAATAGAAGCCAAAGCAACAAAAGAAACATCTTGCACAGAAAACAAAATGTGCAACACAATGAACTTGCACATTACATACAATCACATCAATGATCTAACCAAAAGGCTTAGAAATTAAATTTTGACACAGAAGGTTGGATTATTGTAATCTCAGTCTAAAATAAACTTTTGTCCAAGTTAATAAATCCTGATCAGTGGAGCTGTTAGACAACAAACAGGGCCCTCACTGAGCTTTGTGAAGAATGAGTTTTGAGGAAACCCATTGCCTGCCTAATACACGATTAGGATCATTTACAGTTCCCAATGCAATACAAAAGATATAATCTATTGATTAGAAGCACAAGCACTGTTTAATGGATTTGCAATTCCCATAGCTGGGATCAATTACCCATTCCACTGAAAAATAGTAACATTACTATGTTCACAATCAGCAGCTAAAAACTAAAGTATAGAAAAAAGTAAACAACATACCCGTGTGAATCCTGCAGCAATCAGTGGCATCACAGAACTCTCCTTATGATCTCCTTGTCTAAGGTGCAACAATAATGCAATTACAAAATTAATAATGGTTTTGGAAAAAGCATCAATCATAACAATCTGCATTAAAATGCAAAGTTATGACGATTGGTAGATTGTTACAACTACAATTAAAAGGCAATTGACTTCACTGAACAAAGAAAATTTACAGTCCAGGAACAGGCCCTTCAGCCCTCCAAGCCTGAGCCGATCCAAATCTACTGTCTAAACCTGTCGCCCAATTCCTAAGCATCTGTATCCCTCTGCTCCTCACCTACTCATGCATCTGTCCAGACGCATCTTAAATGAATCTACCGTGCCTGCCTCTACCACCTCTGCTGGTAACGCGTTCCAAACACCCACCACCCTCTGTGTGAAGTACTTGCCACGTGTATCCCCCTTAAACTTTTCACACCTCACCTTGAACATGTGACCTCTCATTATTGAATCCTTCAACCTGGGGAAAAGCTTGACTCTATCCACCCTGTGTATACCCTTCATGATTCTGTAAACCTCAAATCAGGTCCCCCTTCAATCTCCTTTTATCTAATGAAAACAAACCTAACCTACTCAACCACTCTTCATAGCTAGCACCCTCCATACCAGGCAACATCCTCGTAAATCTTCTCTGCACCCTCTCCAAAGCACCCACATCCTTTTGGTAATGTGGCGACCAGAACTGTACACAGTATTCTAAATGAGGCCGAAGCAATGTCTTGTACAATTTTAACATGACCTGCCAGCTCTTATACTCAATACCCTGTCCAATGAAGGCAAGCATACTATATGCCTTCTTGACCACTCTATCCACCTGTGCAGCAACCTTCAGGGTACAATGGACCTGCACTCCCAGATCTCTCTGCCCATCAACTTTTCCCAAGGCTCTTCCATTCATTGTATAATTCGCTCTAGAGTTAGTCTTGCCTAAATGCATCACCTCACATTTATCTGGACTGAAATAGATCTGCCACTTTTCCGTCCAACTCTCCAGTCTATCTATATCCTCCTGTATTCTCCGACAGTCCCTTATGCTTTCTCCTACTCCACCAATTTTCGTGTCATCTGCAAACTTGCTGATCATACCAAGAGTGCCCTCTTCCAGATCATTTATGTATATTACAAACAGCAGTGGCCCCAACACTGACCCTTGTGGAACACCACTGGTCACCCTTCTCCATTTTGAGAAACTCCCTTCAACTACTTCTGTCTCCTGTTGCTCAACCAGTTCTTTATCCACCTAGCTGGAACACTCTGCACACCATGTGACTTCACTTTCTCCATTAGTCTACCATGGGGAACCTTATCAAACGCCTTACTAAAGCCCATGTATATGACAACAACAGCCCTTCCTTCATCTATCAACTTGGTCACTTCCTCAAAGAACTCTACTAAGTTGGTAAGGCAGGATCTCCCCCGGCACAAAACCATGTTGACTATCAATGATAAGCCCATTCTTTTCTAAATATAAATAGATCCTATCCCTCAGTACCATCTCCAGCAACTTTCCCACCACTGACGTCAGGCTCACTGCTCTGTAGTTACCCGGAATATCCCTACTACCCTTCTTGCACAGGGGGACAACATGAGCAACCTTCCAGTCCTCTGGCACCTCACCTGTATTTAAAGGATGCCACAAAAATATCTGTCAGGGCCCCAGCTATTTCTTCTCTTGCCTCCCTCAGCAACCTGGGATAGATCCCATCCAGTCCTGGGGATTTGTCCACCTTAATAACCTCTAGTCTATCCAACACATCTTCCCTACTTATGTCAACATGATCCAGACTAATCAAACTTCTATCTCTAATCCCAAAATTCATCATGTTCCTCTCCTCAGTGAACACTGATGCAAAGTAATCATTTAGAATCTCACCCATTCTCTCAGGTTCAACACACAGCCTTCCTTCATTATCCTTTAGTGGACCAATCTTTTCTCTAGTTACCTGCTTGCTTCTTATATAAGAATAAAAGGTTTTGGGATTCTCCTTAATTCTCCTCACTAAAGCTATTTCAAGACCCCTTTTAGCTCGCTTGATTCCTTGTCTAAGGCTTGTCCTACTCTTACGATATTCCTCCAGGGCCCGTTCTGTTCTTAGCTGCCTAGACCGTTATGTACTCTTCCCTTTTCCTCTTGGCTAGTCGTACAATTTCTCCTGTCATCCACAGTTCACAAATCTTGCCCTTCCTATCCTTTGCCTTCAACAGGACATGCCTAGCTTGCACTACCGTTAACCTATCTTTGAAAGCCTCCCACATCTCAAACGTGGACTTCCCTTTGAATAGCTGTGTCCAATGCACATTTCTCAGCTCCTAATTTTTTTTATATATAGATATTTTTTATTGGAAATTTAACATTTTTACAAGTTTGCAAAAATAAAAAAACTCTCAAGTACAAACATTGATATACAATTAAATCTTAAATAAATAATAACCAAAATTTAACAAAAGAAAAATACCGAGAGAAAAAAAACAAAACTCAACTACTAATCTAACCTACAACTAACCAGAGTGTATAATTAAGTCTTTTACATTATTCAAGTAAGAGAAAGAAAAAAAACCCAACCGATAACACAGAAATTGGCTAGTGAGATACATGCTCGGAATGTGTTAACATTAAATGTAACAAAACCCGTATTCGTGCGGGATTCCTCTCCCAAGGGGCCCCGGACCAGCCAGGTTCGTAATCTCAATTAAATAAAAGCCCTTGTTAGGATAGCCGAAATATCTATATTTATATAATTCAAGAAGGGCTGCCATATTTTATGAAATAATTCGGTCTTTCGGTGCACCATATTTGTAAGGAAGTCAAGGGGAATACATTCCATAATTAATCTGTGCCAATTTGAAAGTCCGGGGGTCCCTCAGCCACCCAGTTTACCAACGTATTTTTCCTTGCACAGAAAGAGAGAATAGAAAATAATCTCTTCCCATGCATATCCAGGGAGGGTAAGTTCGAAAAGCCCAAAAGGAGAGGTACAGGGTCAACTTTAATTTCCGTTCCTAAAATTTCTGTCAGAGCACTTGCTACTTTAGTCCAGTATCTACGGATCTTATGACAGGTCCATAGACAATGTACAAGAGTGCCTACCTCTATTTTACATTTGGGACACATTGGAGATGCTCCTGCCTTAAATTTTGCCAATCGATCCACTGCTATATGGGCCCTATGAAGTATCTTCAGCTGGATAGCCTGAGTTCTGTTGCAGATGGTGATTCTTCTGGCGTTTTCCCAAATGTCATTCCACGTTTCTATAGAGATTTCTAGTCCCAAATCCTGATCCCATGTTTTAAGCAGATTGTCCAAATCTCCCGATACTTCATCATGTAGTAAATGATAAATAGTACTGACGGAAGATACCCCCATTGGTCGTAGCATTCTACATTCTCTATCTGATTTATAAAGACTATCTAATAACGTAGTCTTCTTCTGTATATAATCTCGAATTTGGAAGTATCGAAAGAGGTCTCCATTAGATAATCCGAATTTCTGATGCAGCTGTTCAAAAGACATCAGGACCCCATCTTTAAACAGAGATACCCCGGGATCTCCAGAGTTTAAAAGTGGCATCTGCAACCCCCGGTTGAAATCTCCATGCTCCCACTATCGGAGCATAGGGGGATGTTTTATATGAGTTGCCCTCATTTTGCCGCATTATATTCCAAGCTTTAATTGTGTTTAGTATTATAGGGTTTTTACAGTGATCCGCAATGATTTTCCTCTTGCCTGAAAATAAACGGTTAATAAGTGAGCATTTTACTTGAGAAGCCTCGATGTCCAACCAGATTGACTGTGGATCAGACAAGACCCAATCAGCTATGTAACTTAATAGGGAACTTAACTGATATTTCCTAAAATCTGGGAAATCCAATCCTCCCCTTGCCTGTGGAAGCTGTAGCTTATTCAGCTTAATGAGGGGCCATCTATGATTCCAGATAGAGGAACCCAACCAGCCATATAATTTACGTAGAGCCGTCCTCGGCAGCATCACCGGAAACATTCTCATAGGGTATAGGAGACGGGGCAGGACATTCATTTTAATTAGTGCTATTCTACCCAATCAGGAAGTTGGAAGGTCTCCCCATCGCTGGAGGTCCTGCCTTATCCTTTCCAGTAAATGCACAAAGTTAGTCTTGTATAACTGACCAAATACTGGGGCAATAAAAATGCCTAAATATAAGAAACCTTCCAGGGACCACCGAAAGGGAAAATGGGATCCGTCCACTAAGTAGGGTATCATAGCAAGGCCACCCATTGGCATAGCCTCTGATTTTGAGAAATTAATTTTATAGCCTGAGAATGCACTAAATGTATTAATAACTTGGATTAAGCGAGGCACGGACATCAGAGGATTACTGAGGAATAGAAGAACATCATCTGCATAAAGAGTAACTTTATGTTTACCTGTACCAATCCTCGGGGCCGTTATATTAGGATCAGTCCGTATAGCTTCTGTTCAATTATTAGCGTAAATAACAATGGCGAGAGAGGACATCCCTGATGGCAGCCCCTATCCACATTGAAGCTATCCAAACCTAATCCACTGGTAACCACAACTGCTTTGGGATCACTATACAATGTTGAGACCCATTTGTTAAACACTTTTCCAACGTGTAAAACAAATATGACCATTCAACCCTATCGAATGCCTTTTCCGCGTCTAATGAGACTACTACTCCTGGTATCTTTCCCTGATAGCAGGCTTGAATCATATTCAAAACCCTTCTAATATTATTGGATGACCTACGGCCCTTAATAAACCCCGTCTGATCCTCCTTTATGATATGTGGCAATACCCTTTCTAGTCTCAATGCTAACGTTTTAGAAAGGATTTTAAAATCTACATTTAGCAAGGATATTGGTCTGTATGACGCACAATCTTCTGGATCCTTTCCTTTTTTAAGGATGAGAGAGATATTTGCCTCTTTCAACGAAGGCGGGAGACAGCCCTGACTGTATGTGTAGTTACACATGTCCATAAGTGGACCAGCCAATATTCCTGTAAATTCTTGATAGAATTCAGCTTGAAAGCCATCTGGGCCAGGTGCCTTACCGCTCTGAAGTTGTCTGATTGCGTCAAATATTTCTTGGACTGTTAGGGAAGCATTTAAGACCGATACCTGTTCCGGAGTTAGGTCCGGAAAGGTCAAATTTTTAAAAAATGATTGCATCCTCCTAGTCCTGTCTTCACAATCCTGCGATTTATATAAATCAGAATAAAACTCTTAAAAATTGCATTAATCCTATTATGATCATGAGTCAAAATACCCATACTTTCCTTGATAGATGTGATAGTTTGAGGGGCCTTTTTATTCTTTGCAAGAAATGCTAAGTATCTACCCAGTTTGTCGCCAAATTCATGTACCTTTGTTTTGCAAATAATATTTCCCTCTTATTCGTTTGGGTAAGCATGGTGTTTAGAGCTGTCCTAAGAGCCGTAATCCTTTGCAATTTGATAATAGAAGGTCTATCAGCGTATGCTGTTTCAGCCGCTTTTAAGCGAGCTTCGAGCAGACGCTGTTGTTCTCCCTTTAATTTTTTTCTGGGTCGCTGAGTATGAGATGATCAAACCTCGCGCGTAAGCTTTGATGGTCTCCCACATCACTGATGGGTTGCTAGCCGTACCTAAATTAATTTCTAAAAAAGTTTTAAATTCTTGAGAGAAATACTTTACGAATTCACTATCTTTCATCAGGAAGGGGTCCATAAGCCAATGCCGAGGGGATGTCCCATTGTTCCTCGCCTTGGTTTCCATATATACAGCAGCGTGATCGGAAATTGCTATACTACCTATTTTACAGGATGATATGGAATTTTAAAAAATCGAGGGGGCAAAAAACATATCAATTCTGGTATGGCATTTATGTGGATTGGAGTAAAAAGAAAAATCTCTGCCCTGTGGATGAAGACAACTCCATACATCTACTAATCCTAAATCTTTGTTCAGATCCACCAACTCCTGCAGTACTCTTGGGAATCCTATCTATTTCCGGATCCATAATACAATTAAAGTCTCCCCCTATAATTGTATGACGGGCACCAAAAGCCATCAATTTTGAGAAGGCTTCCGTTATAAGTTTAAAAGGATGTGCCGGGGGGCAATACAAATTTAAAATCCCATATTCCTCTCCATTTATAAGGACTTTAATCAGAACATATCGTCCAGATTCGTCTTTTATCTGATTTAGGATTTTGAGAGGAAAATTCTTCCGAATAAGAACAACAACTCCCCTGCTTTTTAAGCTAAAAGAAGAAAAAAAGGCCTGATCAAATCCACCCTGTCGTAATTTCAAGTGTTCTTTATCCAACAAGTGTGTCTCCTGTAGGAGAGCTATATCAACCCTTTCTTTCTTGAGATTTGATAATATTTTCTTCCTTTTGACTGGCGAGTTACTCCCCTTGACATTCCAGGTGCATCACTTAACCGACTGATCAACCATAATCGTCCGGGCAAATCAGAGACATCTTGGGAGGGGGAACCCTATCCAGAACATCCCGAGCATAGAGCATATAAAATTCACAAAAATAAAGGCTCTTTAATACACTCACAACAGTATAATAAAAAACTATTTCTAAATAAAAAAAAATAAAACATATTTAAACGGAGATTTTCCCCCTTGTTCCCAGGGGGTATCACTTCCTTTCCAAAGGTCCATCATATCCTCTCCCAACCAGTGCCCCACCCTTGAGCCAGGCGCTCCTCAATAGGATGAGGAAAATTCAAATATACTACAGAGCTAGTGAGAACAGTGAGCACCCTACCCCCACCTCCCCACCCACACCAACACCTGGATATATTTGATAATGTTCATACCATGTATAAACATATATAACTATAAAATTACAACCTCAACAAGTAATAATTAAATATAATACAAAGTAACAAGGGAAAACAACCCCGCTCCTAGAGACAGAGGTAAAATAGAATAAGGTAACCACCTCCCCCCACCAACATTAACTAGACCCCCCGGCCTATATATACATAATATATATATATAAAAAATAATTTAAAAAAACCAAGCGGGGGGAGAAAATCGTTAAGTAGAGAACAAATAAATAAATCCCTCTCCCCAAGATAGTATTAAACAGTAAGGTAAAAAAAAAAGGGGGGATGGCAAACCAACATCAGTTATCTCTTACAATTTATCTAAGAGAGTCCAAAAACTCCTTAGCCTTTTCCGGCGATCAGAAGTTATACACGGATCCTTCATGTTTAAAGCGTAGCGTCGCTGGGTAGCGTAAGGAGTACTGAATATTTAAGTCCCTTAAACACTTCTTCGCCTCATCGAATGCCTTCCTCTTTTGGACCAGAGCTGGGGAAAAGTCCTGGGATAACATAATCTTGGATCCTTTATAGATCATGGCTTGGGGATCTTTTCCAAGATTTCTAGAGGCTTCTAGGATTATCTGCCTCTCCTTATAGCTCTGCAGCCGGAACAGGACCGGGCGTGGGTGCTGGTTTGAGCCGGGCCCGCGTATTGCAACCCAGTAGGCTCAGTCCACCCTTACCTGGCCTGATCCAGCCTCCAGATTTAAAAGCTGTGGAAGCCACTGTTCAAGGAACCTTGTCAGCTGGCCTTCCTCTTCCCATTCAGGCAGACCCAGCAAACAAATATTTTTTCGACGACCTTGAGAATCGAGGTCGTCAATGTGATTCTCTAAGGTCTGGACTCGCTGTTCGAGAGTCCGGACCCGATCCACGGCCGATTGCGCTGTAGTTTCGGAGGTCGTGGCCTTTAGCTCCGTTCCTCCGACTCGATGCTCGATTTCCTTAATGTCTCGGTCGTGCTTTTGCAGCGCGACCGAGAGTTAGTCTCATCGGCTTCGGGATTCTTCAATAAAAGCGTCGATCTTCGAATCCAGTTTAGAGATGATTTCCACAAGGCTCGCCACCGTAGATAAGTCCCCCGGGGCAGCTGTGGACGCCTCCGCTGCAACTGGAGAGGGTGGGGGAGGGATTCCTACTTGCTGAGAGCTGCAGGCTCCCTTCCCTTTAGTCATTCTTACTGGAGATTCAATTGTTTAAATTCAATACTAAACAACTAATTAAATTAAACAGCTATTTTAAATGATTTGGTGAGTATGGTGGGGGTGAGTGACCCACTTTGCCCAAGTCTTGGGAGGAGCACTATAGACTCAGACTTGCTGGGTCGCCGCCATCTTGGATCCCCCTCCTGCCTAATTTTGATCAAATTGCCTTCGTACTCTTCGAATTAGTACTGATCGAATTGGATTAGTACGTTTCTCTTCGGACCACTCTCTTCTTTATCTACGAGTATTCTAAAACTTACAGAATTGTGGTCACTGCTCCTAAAGGAATCCTCCCACCGCACCTTCAACCACCTCTCCTGGCTCATTTCCCAGTAACAAGGCCAATATGGCCCCTTCCCTCGTTGGACTATTGACATACTGCTCTAGAAAACTCGCCTGGATGCTTCTTACAAATTCTACCCCATCCAGAATTCTGACACTAAGTGTATCCCAGTCAATGTTGGGAAAATTAAAATCTCCCATCACCACTACCCTATTGCCTCTACATCTTTCCATAATCTGTTTACCCATTTGTTCTTCTACCTCACGCTCACATTGGGAGGTCTGTAATACAGCCCCAACAATGTAACTGCACCCTTCTTATTTCTCAGCTGCACCCATAATGCCTCACTACCCAAGATCTCCATAGTGTCTTCCTTTAGCACAGCCGTGATATCGTCCTTGACCAGCAATGCATCTCCACCCCCCCCACCCCCTCCCTTACTTCCCTCCTTGTCCTGTCTGAAGCATCTATGTCCTGGAACATAGAGTTGCCAATCATCATGCCCTTCCTTCAACCAAGTCTCTGTGATTGCAATAACATCATACTCCCAGGAACCAATCCAAGCCATAAGTTCATCTGCCTTACACACTATACTCCTTACATTAAAGTAGATGCATTTCAGGCCACCAGCTCTTTTGCGTTCATCTGCTCTCTGCCTACACTTCCCTTCATTAATGCAATCTTCATAATCCTTACAGTCTCCAGTCTCCACCTCGCTGCCTACTTGATTTCTCTTCTGTTTCTCAGTCCCCTGCAACATTAGTTTAAAACCTTCCCAACAGCAATAGCAAAAACCCCCCAAGGACATTATACCACATTAGATCGTGAATTAGTCACAATAGCTACATCCAACATTTCACCTTGTATTAACATAGTTTCTTTCACACCCTTAGGCCTTCAGAGCATTTTCGCAATGAATTGTTTTTAAGAAGTAGCTTTTGTTTTGTTTAAGTCAATGATATAGCTAATGTGCATACATGCTGCATTGACAAAAGTATGCAGTTAATGTGTTAGGTAGGTGGGATTAGTCAAAAGAGGAATGTTGGCCTAGATAGTGGGACAGCACTGTGCTTATGGACATACTAATTCGGAGAAGGAGTAAAACATTTGGTCTCTCAAGCCTGTTCCACCATTTGATAAGACTATGGTTGTATGCTCTGACTTGCTGTCTACCACCATACCCTCGAATTTCACTATCAGTCAAGAATCTAAGTAAACCTGAAATATATTCAATGATACAACCTCAACTGCTCTCTAGAGAAGAGAGTTCCACAGACTGATGATCCTCTGTAACCCTCTTCAATCTGGAATGCCACAAAATCTTGATATTCAATGGGCAGACAGAAGTCATTCTTTAATGTCTCAACAGCAAGGTAACAGTTAACAGGTCAGGATTCCTCTGTGCAGCTTTGGCCAAGTGCCAGCCTGGATCATGGGTCCAAGTATCTGGAGCAGAATCTGTACCTAAACTTTTAGCACACTGTGATCAACGAACTGAAGCTGAAACTTGAAATGAATCAACTTGTTCTTCATTTAACCTGGCCAGCCTCTCAGTCTGTCACTTACAGACAGCAATATTACCAGACCTACACCATTAAACTGCAACTTTGTTCTTTTCAAGCCTCTTGTGCCCAAGTGAGGAGAATTGATAAATACCCACCAGACCCAGGATAGTGGAGGTGGTGTTCAAAGAGAGTCCTGGGCCACATTCCCTTCAATTTTCTTTGCCCTTCCTGTGCTCAGAATCATCTTTTCAATTTTCTATCAGACGGTAACTTTACTGAATGGCTTGTTGTGAATAAAACAGCACTCTGGTTAAGCCCCAAGTGGAAAGGTGAGTCTGAGCAACAAAAGATAAAGTGGATGAGGCCATCAAGAAGGTATGGAGGATATCAACTAGCACTGAATCAAGAATAAAGACTTCAATTATGTGGAAACTTGAAAAACTGGGGCTGCTCTCCTGAAACCAGCAAACGTAAAGAACAGAAACAGGAGATGGAATACGTATGTGCCCTTGTGAGTCAGTTTTGTTACTCAGTAAATCATGAAGGCACCTTTGTTCAAATTCCTTGAAGTCTCTAGAGCCTGAAAACTGCTCAGTCTTGAAAATATTTACCAACTGAGTATAATGGCTCACTGGACAGACAAAGATTCAAACCTCTGAGGTGAAGCAATCTCATCACCCCCTTATTCAGAGACCATAATCTAATTCTAGGCTCCTTAGCCAGCAGAAACCTATGAATCTGCACTGCATCATCCTGCTTCCTTACGTAAAGCGATCAATAAACATAGCTCTGTGCAGATAGAGGAACAGCCCTAGAAATTTGAAATTAAGTTTCCTTACTCATACATTTTTAAATTATTCACTTGTGGGTAATGGGTATCATTGGCTGGCCAGCATTTATTGGTTGCCCTGGAAAAAGATGTTGAGCTTCCCTCTTGAAACATTGCAGTCCACGTATTATAGGTTGATCCACAATGCCCGTGAGGAGGAAATTTTATGATTTTGACCCAGTGAAGAAAAGGAGATATATTTCCAAGTCAGGATGGTGAGTGGCTTGGAGGGGAACTTACAGATGGTGGCGTTCCCATGGATCTGTTGCCTTTGTCCTCCTAGATGGAAGTGATCATGGATTTGGAAGATGCAAAGCATCTTTGCAGAATTTAGTCAGTGTATCTTGTAGATTATATGTAATGCTGTTATTGATGGTGGATGGTGTGGATATCATAGATGTGGTGAAATTGAGCAGGCTGCTTTGTGTTGAATGACGTTGAGCTCCTGGAGTATTGTTGGAGCTGCACCCATCCAAGTAAGCAGGCAATATTTCATCACAATCCTCACCCAGGTCTTGTAGATGGTGGACAGGTTTTGAGGAGTCAGGAAGTGAATTACACGCCATACTATTTCTAGTCTCTGACCTGCTCTTGTAGACACTGTGTTTATGTGCCAAATTCTGTTCAGTTTCTGGTTAATGGTAACCCCAGGGTATTGATAGTGGGGACAGTGCAAATATTATTTGCCACTTAACAGCCCACCTTGGATATTGTCTAGATCTGGTTGTATTTCAACATAGACTGCTTCTGTAGCTGATGGGAGGTGAATGGTGAACATGGTGTAATCAGCAAACATCCCTACTTCTGACCTTACACTCGGGTGAAGCTCATTGATGAAATAGCTGAAGATGGGTAGGCGCAGGACACTATTCTGAGGAATTCCTGCAGAGCAGTCCTAGACTGACCTCCAACAAACAACTACCTTCCTACGTGTCAGGCATGATTCCAACCAGTGGATAGTTTGCCTCCCAATACCCATTGAGTCCGGTTTTGCTAAGGCTCCTTGACAGACAGTCAAATGCAGCCCTGATATTGCAATCCATTTGAAATTATGACAAATTTTTCATTCACATTCCTTATGAATCTGATGGACAAATGCACTGGAAATCAAACTGCAATATTCCACAAGTGTACCAGGGGACTGGAGAGTGGCGAATGTTGTGCCTCTGTTCAAAAAAGGGAATAGGGATAACCCCAGGAATTACAGGCCAGTTAGTCTTACTTCGGTGGTAGGTAAAGTAATGGAAAGGGTACTGAGGGATAGGATTTATGAGTATCTGGAAAGGCACTGCTTGATTAGGGACAGCCAGCACGGATTTGTGAAGGGTAGGTCCTGCCTTACAAGTCTTATTGAATTCTTTGAGGAGGTGACCAAGCATGTGGATGAGGGTAGAGCAGTGGATGTAGTGTACATGGACTTTAGTAAGGCATTTGATAAGGTTCCCCATGGTAGGCTTATGCGGAAAGTCAGGAGGTATGGGATAGAGGGAAATTTGGCCAATTGGATAGAAAACTGGCTAACCGGTCAAAGTCAGAGAGTGGTGGTAGATGGTAAATATTCAGCCTGGTGCCCAGTTACAAGTGGAGTTCCGCAGGGATCAGTTCTGGGTCCTCTGCTGTTCGTAATTTTTATTAATGACTTGGATGAGGGAGTCGAAGGGTGGGTCAGTAAATTTGCAGATGATACGAAGATTGGTGGAGTTGTGGATAGTGAGGAGGGCTCTTGTCGGCTGCAAAGGGACTTGGATATGATGCAGAGCTGGGCTGAGGAGTGGCAGATGGAGTTCAACTCTGCCAAGTGTGAGGTTGTCCATTTTGGAAAGACAAATAAGAATGCAGAATACAGGGTTAACGGTAGGGTTCTTAGTGAGGTGGAGGAACAGAGGGATCTTGGGGTCTATGTTCATAGGTCTTTGAAAGTTGCCACTCAGGTGGATAGAGCTTGTAAGAAGGCCTATGGTGTATTAGCGTTCATTAGCAGAGGGATTGAATTCAAGAGTCGTGAAGTGATGTTGCAACTGTACAGGACTTTGGTAAGGCCACAGTTGGAGTACTGTGTGCAGTTCTGGTCGCCTCACTTTAGGAAAGATGTGGAAGCTTTGGAGAGGGTGCAGAGAAGATTTACCAGGATGTTGCCTGGAATGGAGAATAGGTCGTACGAGGATAGGTTGAGAGTGCTAGGCCTTTTCTCATTGGAACGACGAAGGATGAGGGGTGACTTGATAGAGGTTTATAAGATGATCAGAGGAATAGATAGAGTAGACAGTCAGAAACTTTTTCCCCGGGTACAACAGAGTGTTACAAGGGGACATAAATTTAAGGTGAAGGGTGGAAGGTATAGGGGAGATGTCAGGGGTGGGTTCTTTACCCAGAGAGTGGTGGGGGCATGGAATGCGCTGCCTGTGGGAGTGGTAGAGTCAGAATCTTTGGTGACCTTTAAGCGGCAATTGGATAGGTACATGGATGGGTGCTTAAGCTAGGACAAATGTTCGGCACAACATCGTGGGCCGAAGGGCCTGTTCTGTGCTGTATTGTTCTATGTTCTAAGTGCCAAAGGTATATATAGAGTCATAGAGATGTACAGCATGGAAACAAACCATTCGGTCCAACCCGTTCATGCCGACCAGATATCCCAACCCAATCTAATCCCACCTGCCAGCACCGGGCCCATATCCCTCCAAACCCTTCCTATTCATACACCCATCCAAATGCCTCTTAAATGTTGCAATTGTACCAGCCTCCACCACATCCTCTGGCAGCTCATTCCATACAGGTACCACCCTCTCCGTGAAAAAGTTGCCCTTTAGGTCTCTTCTATATCTTTCCCCTCTCACCCTAAACCCATGCGCTCTAGTTCTGGACTCCCCGACCCCAGGGAAAAGACTTTGTCTATTTATCCAAACCAATGTCCTGTACAGCTGCAACATGACCTCACAACTCTTGTACTCAATACTCTGACCAATAAAGGAAAGCATACCAAACGCTGCCTTCACTATCGTATCTACCTGCGACTCCACTTTCAAGGAGCTATGAACCTGCACTCCAAGGTCTCTTTGTTCAGCAACACTCCCTAGGACCTTCCATTAAGTGTATAAGTCCTGCTAAGATTTGATTTCCCAAAATGCAGCACCTCACATTTATCTGAATTAAACTCCATCTGCCACTTCTCAGCCCATTGGCTCATCTGGTCCAGATCCTATTGTAATCTGAGGTAACCCTCTTCGCTGTCCACTACACCTCCAATTTTGGTGTCATCTGCAAACTTACTGACTGACCTCTTATGCTCGCTTCCAAATCATTTATGTAAATGACAAAAAGTAGAGGGCCCAACACCGATCCTTGTGGCACTCCACTGGTCATAGGCCTCCAATCTGAAAAACAACCCTCCACCACCACTCTCCGTCTTCTACCTTTGAGCCAGTTCTGTATCCAAATGGCTAGTTCTCCCTGTATTCCATGAGATCTAACTTTGCTAATCAGTCTCCCATGGGGATCTTTCTCAAACGCCTTACTGAAGTCCATATAGATCACATCTACTGCTCTGTCCTCATCAATCTTCTTTGTTACTTCTTCAAAAAACTCAATCAAGTTTGTGAGACGTGATTTCCCACACACAAAGCCATGTTGACTATCCCGAATCAGTCCTTGCCTTTCCAAATACATGTACATCCTGTCCCTCAGGATTCCCTCCAACAACTTGCCCACCACCGAGGTCAGGCTCACTGGTCTATAGTTCCCTGGCTTGTCTTTACCGCCCTTCTTAAACAGTGGCACCACGTTTGCCAACCTCCAGTCTTCCGGCACCTCACCTGTGACTAATCGATGATACAAATATCTCAGCAAGAGGCCCAGCAATCACTTCTCCAGCTTCCCACAGAGTTCTCGGGTACACCTGATCTATGTTCTAACTTAATAATGAAAATTAGTTTTGCTTTATTACTGTCATCTAGAACATGAGACTTAGGCCATGCCTTTCTTAATAAACTGAAAAGTAACATATTCATGAAAGGAAAAATGTGACAAAACTAGTAATCAACTAAGCTACTATGCAATATGATACGAAAGTCGGAGGAGTTGTTGACAGTGAGGAAGGATGTGGCAGGTTACAGCAGGATATGGAGAAGCTGCAGAACTGGGCAGAAAGGTGGCAAATGGAATTCAATGTAGCTAAGTGTGAGGTGATTCACTTTGGGAAGAATAACAAAAAGATGGGGTACTGAGCTAATGGTCGGATACTTGGTAGTGTGGATGAGCAGAGGGATCTTGGTGTCCATGTACACAGATCTCTGAAAGTTGCCACCCAGGTAAATAGTGCAGTGAGGAAGGCATATGGCGTACTGGCTTTTATTGGTAGAGGAATTGAGTTCCGGAGTCCTGAGGTCATGATGCAGTTGTATAAGACTCTGGTGCGGCCGCATCTGGAATATTGTGTGCAGTTTTGGTCGCCATACTATAGGAAGGATGTGGAGGCACTGGAACGGGTGCAGAGGAGGTTTACCAGGATGTTGCCTGATATGGAAGGAAGATCGTATGAGGAAAGACTGAGACACTTGGGGCTGTTTTCATTAGAGAAAAGAAGGTTTAGGGGTGACTTGATTGAGGTGTACAAGATGATTAGGGGGTTAGATAGGGTTGACAGTGTGAACCTTTTCCCGCGTACGGAGTCGGGTATTACAAGGGGGCATAGCTTTAAATTAAGGGGGGGTAGATATAGGACTGAAGTTAGGGGTAGGTTCTTCACTCAGCGAGTCGTAAGTTCATGGAATGCCCTGCCAGTAGCAGTGGTGGACTCTCCCTCTTTATGGGCATTTAAGCGGGCATTGGATAGGTATATGGAGGATAGTGGGTTAGTATTGGTTAGGTGGGCTTGGATCGGCGCAACATCGAGGGCCAAAGGGCCTGTACTGCGCTGTATTCTTCTATGTTCTATGATCTATAATATTAAAACTAGCTCCCTTCATCTCAAAAACACATTCATACAAAGAGGACATGACAACATTGTTCTGCAGAGGGATTATGACTCGATTAAAAATAAGCAAAAAAAGGAGCAACATCCTTGTGGGTCAAGAGGTGAAGTGCACAAATAGAATGGGTTGATTTGTCTCAGTTCCTTTGATTTCCTGTCAATGAGATCCAATTGCCACCATTCAGAGGGCGGCAGAAGATCTTCAGACAAGATTCGGATAGGAAACAGAAAGTCTGATATATGCCAAATTCTCGTGAGAGCGGAAGCCCCTTTCCTTACAAACCTCTAGTATATTCAAAAAAAAAGCAGCAACTTGGTCCAAATGTTGCTGCTTTGCAATGGACAACACAGACCCTTCAATTCTCTTTGCCCTTCCTGTGCTCCAATAAACAAAGTAATAAAACTCATTTTTCTTCTCTTTAAAGATTTAGTATGCATTCTCCACAAAGTCAACTAACTTTCGTAGAGAGACAGACCCCAGTAGCCTTTGGTTTTTTTGACTTGAGTTTCGATAAGTCAGTCACATGGTAAACACTTTGCATCCCAGGTATTGTCTAAATTTTCCATTTCCCAAAAAGGTGATACATACAATACACCCCCAGAAATCTACTTCTGCACTCACTTTAGAATAATCTCCTTTATTTCATATATTTTAATTCCCCATTTTCCCTAAAATAAATTGCTTTACAGTTCTCTGTACTAAAATACACCAGTCATGAGATACTATTTCTTAATTCTTAACCAAACAGGTCTACTCTTCAGTCCTATTTCTTTGCTCCTTAATTAATGCTGTCACCCGATCTTTTTCCCCTTCCTTAGCACTCCTGAAACACCTTGAACCTAGGAATATTTATTACCTGGTGTTGTCCTCTTTTAAGCAAGTTTCCACATAACCATCTGTTTGCATTTTACCACATCTATTCACCATTCTTTGATCATTTCCCTACAGACATCATAAACCTAATTTCAACTTTATTGCATTTCGCACTCGTCTAATTTCACCTAAAACCTATTTTTTACTCTAGTGTTAAAGGTCTTCCCATTCTTTGTGCATCTTATATTCCTGGATCTCAAACCCCTCTCAAGTTAACTTAAATATTCCGCCACAGCACATTTCTTCCGCCTCTAGTTGTGGAAACTGGCAATATCGAATTAGCATCCTAGTCATTTCCTCCTAACCCCCGCCCCCCCACCCCACACACAAATGCAATTTCTCATGCTTTTACACCCAACAAACTCCTTTTTTCTATGGCTAATTACTTCTTTTAGTGGACAAATACTTGTTAAAAGTAGTGTAAACAGCTTTCACATTACTTGCTCACTTTACTGTTGTATTATATCTTCTCTATCTTTATCCATATCTTGGTAATTCTTTGCCCATTTTTTAAACATCCTCCAACCCTCAGACCTACAACTCCCAACTGGCAACATTGCACTCATGCTCTGATAACGTAATACCATCAGTAAATTCTCTAGCCACAGGCGAACTCCTTTTCCAGTTAAGTTTTTATTCCTCAAGGAAATGCATACACGTTGAGAATTTACCAAATGCCTCAGCCAACCTGTCTCACATATTCATCAACAGGCTTTATTTAAATTAAAGACCCTAGTTTGGATATAAGCATGAGTTCTCAAATTTGACCATATTAGGACCACCATGTCCTTTACTTCAAAAGAATACTATCTGCAGAATTACTTAATTCTAGATAAAATAGCCAAACCCCAGTTTACTTTCTGACATGGTTATGAAAACTTTTTATTTTTAACACTGATTGGAATACTTAAAGTTTGAAGGAGTCTGGTAAAATTATTTCATATCAAATTTTGTGGAAATGACTGGGTGATTTCTTTAAAAGAAGTCACTGAAACCTCATTATGGATGCTGGAGATTTTTGTTTAAACAAGGCTTCCTGGAAAGAGAATGGCAGGTGGTAACTACCTACTTTGCTGTAGACTCTGCTGAGGCTGGTCTGGAACAGTGACTGGCTTGGAGGTATTCTTGATTTATCTGGTTCAGTTGCTAAGATCAAGCTATCTAGCTGATCTCTCTTTCTGAAAACAAAACCCTTAATATCAGTTCAGAATGAAACCTTTGGATATTTTGAGAGAATGCTTGAAAGAAAACCTTAAGATGGTATTGCCTGAGCAACCTGTGTCTACATGACTTCATACAAATATCATGATTTGACCAAACATGCCAAAACATCAGATTAATGGATTTGAGCAACATTCTACACTTTATCTTCTGACCTTCAAGTATAACACTGGTCAGATTTTTTCTCCCTTTTCAGAAAACAAATCTTTGCACAGAAATCCGAACATTTTTAACTTTTCTCCTGAAGTGTGCACATATTTGCATATGACTGGCAGATATTTAGAAGGATAAGCATTTATTCTTCTGTATCACTGACTGTGTATATGCTAACCAATTGCATCATTATTTAATAAGTTTTGTTTTGATAACCGACTTAATTATGTTTAAGAAATCTGATTAAATCTGATCAGATTTAAGAAATCTGGCTGTTCAAACCTGGTAGAGATAAGGTATTTAGTTGTCAGGTATTTAGATTTAAATCATATTGGTAACTGGAAGGACGATTATTTTTATTTCAGGTTGTGACCTGTGGAGCAGTCTCTGTCAGAACTGCACATTATTCTACAAATGAGATCTGAATATGTTCCATGAACTCACTTTGAAAGTTACTTGTGTCAGTTTGGTCTGTCAAGCTTGCATGAAGATTAAAATTGTCCAGAAGTATTACATTACCTTCTATTACATGTTCCTTTAATTTTCTAGTTCACACTCTGTCCAACAATGTCATTACTGATAGTGATCTGTACACTAAGGATTGATAGTGATATTCAAATTCAAAAGGGGTTTGATAACTAGAGTCAGGAGAAACTAGTTTTCAATAGGAAAGAGCTACTAACCAGAGGCTTTAGATTAATGTAATCAATAAATGTACTGCATGAAATGAAGAAAAAGCATGTTAGAATATTTTGGAATGCGTGAGCGAGTGATGGAAGTATTTTCCATCTTAAATTTCAAAGAAGAATTGAGTAAACAAAAAAATTGCAGGGCTTTGAGAAAAAGAATGTAACTAAACCTGTTCAAAGAGACAGCAATTGAATAATGGGTTAAACGGTCATCTCCAAATTGTACTGTTCCAACCTTACGGAGCATTAAGACTTTATACCATCGCCTTAGCTACAAAGTCTGAACCAGTTACTTTAATGAAGGATGCCTTTCTTTCAGCTGTTTTTCAAAAATTAAAGTACTTACGGTCGTTTTGCAACAGCAACAATGACAGCATTTTCCGCTGATTTTATTGCTCTGATGGATCTACAAGCAATGAACACAATTACTTTACCATCATAAACAACAGAAACAGTGTATAAATGAACAGAATCATGGTCCACTGATCAATAGAATAGTACTATTACTTAATTCTAGGGAAACTTGATCAATGCACAAAAAGCCAGAAAGATTTTCATATCAAGCACACCAACCTCGCCTTTCAAGACTCATCTCTCTCTCTCTCAGACTTACATGAATATGTACACATACACACACAAAGATCAGCTACATCAGTTAAAAAGGTTATGAAAAGGTGAACCAGCATTACACATCTGGTGAAAAGTGAGTGTTTTCCTGTATTCCAGCAGATAAAAGTTTCAGTTTTGGGAAACATTTCATTCTAACAACAGAGTAAAATGTACTAAGAATCATTACAGGCTTTAAGAAATACCAAAGTGAATTTAAATTTTAAAATTTAAAACAGAAGTACTTTCAAGCAATAACATTCTGGTATCTGGAACTCAACAATTTATTCAGAATCAGAACCAAACGCATGGTGGATGTGTGGCTGCAGAATGATTCCAAAGAAAGTGCGGCGTTCACAGATGATGTTCAATACCATGAATATGGTCTTCAAGTATTTGTCATGTACTGGCGACAGTCACAGCCCATCATTCATCTCATTAAACAGAGACAAATATTCGAGAAACATGTTCCATTTCTCTCTGAAAAGGGGGAGATTAATTACTGCATAGAGATTTAAAGTCAGTTCATCAAGTGTACATGGTCTTCTCTCATTTCAGTTCCCAGAGGACTGATGTACATATCCAACGTTTGTTAGCTTTCTCTTCACCTGTTGCATTATTCAAATGAAGAGATTTCTCAAAGAGATGAAATTATTTCTCTAGCTGCTTGTTGATACATATAACATCTAACACAAAAACTCGAGGAAGCTACTCAGCAGGAAATCAAATACAAGTCAAAAACTGAAAACACTGGAAGTACTCTCAGCAGGTGGAGAGAGAAACAGTTAACATTTCAGTTTGATTACCATTCATTAGTGTTAAATTTGCAGCATTTTTATTGCCATTTTAGATTTCCATCATCCACATTATTTTGCTTTAGTAGGTGAAACAGAATCTGATAGCTGGCATCACCATCATGTAACTTACTGGGCACAGTGATGAATCAATTGAAACAGTGCAGCAACTCACCGACATAGTGCCTCTGCATCAAAGTATGTGGAATGTCTATGATCTATGATGATGATCTCATGATTCTTGTCTAAGAAACATTCCAGTGCAGCCTCTGGCGTCTGTGCCACATTGCACTTGTACCCCGCCCTGTCACATGCCCACCAGAATCCAGTACTCTGGCTATCTTCCTTGGCAAACACTAGAAGTACCTGGAGAAGAGAAAAGCATTCATAATAAAGTACTTTGGTTGATCTTGGAGAGAAGAGTAGATTTGTTGCAAGTATTTAAACATTAAATTTATTTTCTGTGTTTTTATTTTAAAAGTGTCACAAGTTTACACTGAATTATCAAATTCAGACCCACAAAACAATTGAGGCTTTAAAAGTTTCACATTTTTCTGGCAACTCAGAATAACGTTTGCTCAGGTCTTCCAGCAGCCAGATCCAGTGAAGGAGTTAATGTACTGTTCCCATTCACTGTGTTCTGCTTTCTTCATCAAGTTCAAAACAACTCTGAGAACAGCAGAATGGGATGGCGTCAGAGCTTTAAGTCTGTTTTGCAACATGCAGGGATACCTTCCAGCAATTGTACAAAGCACCAATTCTCACTTTTACATTATTACTTTAAAGTTTGTTGCAAGTGTCGCCTGGTTGTATGTAAATGCTAGTCTCACTTAAATCTCCACATTTAAAGCCTGATCAACAAAGCCAAAAATCTCTAGCTCACGCCAGATAAATCAGATGAATAGAAGACCATTATCAGGAACATAACTTGGCTGAGTTTCAAAACTTTCACATGTGGTTTGAGTTCAAGTTGAGCAATTCATCTTTTACCGAAAATACAACTACAACCTGACCGAAATGTTGAAGTAACCTGGCCATGTGAACGCAAATTGTCATCCCAAAAAGGTGATCTGATCTTAAATACCTGTACAAAGGCCGTATATAACCAGATCCTGCAAAACTAAACTAAGCCATAACACTCCTGTTCAGATCAAATTCCATGTGACCCACAGGTAAATAACCCACTACCCTTCTATTTAGTCAAGACAACAGCAAATATTTTATGTAAAATGAGTTCAACTTCTAAAACTGAACTGCTAAGTACCAGCCTGATGTAGCAGCTTTCAGTTGTTAAATATTTTAAGAAGCTGAGACAGTTAAAATCAATTGCTGAATGACTGGGACATTTAAGCCTGCAGTTCTGCATTTAACACTATTCACAACGTTGAACAAGTGATAACCATACATTCAGCAGGAAGAAATGTATGGTCCAGATCATTCAATCTATAGCAGCGACAGTTGAGTTACTACATCAGACATTAAAGTGAAGTACACCTGAATCAATTCTTTTCTTTTTCCCCCCATTGGTAATAGATAGCAGTCATATTATTGCAATATTTGCAAAATCACAGGACCCAAGAATCTGAAGTCCTGGTCATGTACCCATGTTGAACTTCAGGTAGAATGTTGGAATCCCTCATTGGAGCTGAAACAAGACAGCACCAAACTTCACAGAATTGGAGGGAGCCAATTTTTAACACAACCGCCATCTACTCAAAACAAAGCTTTAATGCAGGAAGACAGACCCTCTGCACATTACTGAGCCATGCTGGGAGGTGGAGGGTTGTTGGAGGTTGCATCGCAGGGGTGGGGGTGCCTTGGAGATCCAGGCCATTCCTTAACTCAATGTCCCCAGCCAGACGTTATGAACTCTTTCTTATAGCAGTGACCTTGGATGGCACACATAGCTTCAAGGATATCAACATTAGTTGGTAAGAGAGAATACTATCAGATACCCTGCACTTTAATAAGAGCCAATTGCAGAGGGGTGACAGGCAACCACACCCACACTTCCATTCTGATCTCACAGAAACCTGCTGTACCCTAACACTGTAACCCATATTGGGTTGAACACCCAATTTCTTGGCATTCATTACTAGTTTCCCTGTTCCTAATATTTGCATGGTTTTGGTTTCCACATGCAAGCAGGATATACTTGCCTGCGATATAATGTAAAAAAAGGTTTATTAGACTTATCACCAGGATGAGAGCGCTGTCTAATGAGAAGAGATTGACGTAGAATAAGGCTATACTCTTGACAGCTCAGGAGAATGAGGTGGTCTCAATGAAGCACGAAAGATGACAAAAGTAAATACTGGGAGATCATTCAATTTCCCCCTGCTGGAGAATCTGAAACTCTTTTCCCAAGTCTCAAAAATGAATAGTCAACCATTTCTTATTCTGCTGAAAAATTTCTTTGCTCAGATTTTGTTTTTTGGAAATTAGTTTCCCCTGAAGTGTATGGATCCTCAAGTCAAAACCAATAGTGTTTTGGATTCTCAGGGAATCAAAGTATATTTGTGTCACAGAGACAGTGATTATATTAGCAAAATAATGGAACCTGACTCCCATAAACATTCAATATCATTACTGTTGCTGAATTCCCACTTGCAACACCCCAAGTGTTAGCAGTGACCAGAAACTGAACTGGTTCTAAATCTACCTGCTCAGAAAAGTTATGACAAACCTCTGCAATATATGGGACTTGAACCCAGGTCACCTGGCTCTGAGGCAGGTTACTCCCAATGAACTAGCCATTTGAAATGTTGGCTTCAAGAACAGGTCAGATGTTGGGATCCTGCATCAAGTAACTTACACTGCATCTTCCAAAGCTAGTCCATCATCTACAAGGCACAAGTCAGGAGTGTGATGGAATATTCTCCACTTGCTTGGATAAGTACAGCTCCAACAGCATGCAAGAAGCTCACCAGTCAGCACATGAAACATTCATTTCCTCCACCACCAGCACATAACTGCTACAGTGTCCCATATACAAGGTGACCAGCAGTTGTTTGCGAAGTCTCTTTCAGCAGCACCTTCCAAACATACACTCACTTGGAGAGGACTGTGCAGGAAATAGTATTCATTCCAAGGCCCACTTCTCCCTGACTTTAAAGTATCATCTGCTTTCTCACTGGACCATTTTTTAAATTGGAAACTCCCCATTTTTGCAAAGGTAATCAGGGAAAGCAATTAATTCTGGCCTTGCAGTCACATCACACTAATATTATAAAAAGGTAAACCCTAAACCTATTGTGGTTATAAAGCAGAGTTGAGATAAATGGTAATCCTGATGAGAATGAAGGGTCGGCTCAAGGGTCCATTTCACGTACTACAGTTTCTTCTTGGCATTTAAGATGTTGGAATCTATTGTATTTTTACATTTTATAATACATAAAAATGTGACCAACTTTTAGCTGCATCTCACTTTTGCTACTCTTAAGAAGCCATTCTTTATGTCTTATTTGTATCCTTCTGAGCTTAGGTAAACGGAGCTGAACTTCCTCAAAGATAATCATTCATGGATCTCACAGGCACAATACCCAGGGTGAGCTCCAGAACTATCAAAGTTCAGTGGGATGTCTCGATATCTGGACACAAATATCTGAAAATAAGTTGTGCAGAAAACAGCAAGATGTACTGTCCCCAACACAAGCATCCTGCTTTCCAATCCCTGCATTTTCAAACGGAAGCTCAACTCAATCGCAATAAACTTACTGAGCCTCCACATTAAAGTCAAAAATAAAGTCCCTTTTGTCCAGGTGATTTTAATGCAGGAGGAAACAATCCACTCAATCTCAAATAAAATAAACTTTACACTTTTTAACCTCAAAACTGATTTTAGTTGGAACGCATTGATTACAACAATCAACATATACTATCTTTGTATAAAAGACTAGAAGAAATTATGGACTGCTAATTACGGATACTATACAATAATCATTTATATCTAACCAATCTGGATTATTAAATTCTTTAAATATAAACTTGCAGTCAGCATTAGTGCACTTGCTAATGTTATTCTGCAAATTCTTTCCATAATATTTCAGGCTAATTTGTTCTAAACAAAGCTCAGGGATTGAGCCAGATCGCAACTTCAGAAGCATATTCCACTGCACTCTTCACACCTGAATGGGATCCTGGTGGATCTTCATTGGTCCAAACTGAACCTCAGTCACTGCTCCCTGCAGAGAAAAGAAAACAAATTAAAATTACAAACATATTCAGTTTATATAAAGTTGGACATTTGCAACAGAGGTGTAGCAGTTGTGATGAGATCAGCCAGGTAGACCTCAGCATAAAAGAGTTATTTGATTGGGGCTGTTAATCTGGTCCAATCAGGGATCCCTGGTAACAGATAAAAACAGAAGTGTTCACTGTGTCTCACACCTGCACAGAAAAAAAATTAAAAAAATAAACAGAAGTGTCTTTGCCACTGGGCAGTGGGGATCCCCAGTGGAGGGAGTCCTCCCCCTTTCTCTCAGGGATCTGGGGTGGAGGGTGCTGCACGGAGCAGTCCCCTGCAACCGCAGATTGCGGTGGGTCACGGACTCCCAGCCCAACCGCTTGTTCTGTGGCGCTGTGGAGTCCGTGGACCACGTGTATATTGGGTGGGGGTGTTTGCACTCCCTTTTTGATTTTCTTAAAAAGTTCCTCCTCTGCTTTTGGTTGCACTTCAGTCCCACGCTCCTGATCTTCGGGAACCCGGTACGGGAGGAGGGAGGGCAGGTCTGAAGACCTCCTCGTGGGTCTGCTCCTGGCCATAAACAAGTCCAGGCAGCGGGCCGTGGAAGGGGTCGTTAAAGCCGACTGCCTGCCCCTCTTCCGCGGTTAGGAGGAGGAAGCTGGAGAAATCTGGATTCATCCCTTGCATGCAGATGAGTGTAGATTTCTCCAGCTTCATTTCCCCGACCCCCACCTTATCTCAGTCCCAATCCTCGGACTCAGCACCGCCTTCTTGACCTGCAATCTTCTTCCTGACCTCTCCGCCCTCCACCCCCTCTCCGGCCTATCACCCTCACCTTAACCTCCTTCCACCTATTGCATTCCCAATGCCCCTCCCCCAAGTCCCTCCTCCCTACCTTTTATCTTAGCCTGCTTGGCACACCCTCCTCATTCCTGAAGAAGGGCTTATGCCTGAAACGTCGATTCTCCTGCTCCTTGAATGCTGCCTGACCTGCTGCGCTTTTCCAGCAACACATTTTTCAGCTTTCATAGAACAAGCTTTTTTATTCAAAGTCTGTAAACAGATTTATTGCGATCTCTAGTGAAAGTCAGTGACCACTGAAAGCTCCTGAAGCAAAATGTTTCAGATACTGGAAATCTAAACAATGAAAAGTGCTGAAAATATCTAGCAAGTCTGGCAGCAACTGCAAAGAGAGAAAGAGTTAATATTACAGATTTATGCCCTTTCCTTCAATGAAGGGTCAGTCACAGGCCTGAAATATCAACTCTGTTGCTCCCTCCATAGATGTGAAACCTGAAGTTCCAGAAATCTAATTTGTCTATTGAGGATTACAGACTAAATTTCATCCAAATTATTAAAAAGGGCACTCTGCCTCTGTGAATTAGTCATTTTTACATAAATCAGAATTTGACTTGACCTGCAACAAACTCAGAGTACATATGAATAAATTTATCAACGCTCCTCAATAAACAGACTCAAACTTACTCAAATTGAACTAAACTCAGAATTAAGCCACACATTCCACAGAATGTAGATAGACTGTTACCATTATTCATTTCATCATGCCTGTATTACTTTGTGGAAAAGTCACAAAGTTGCTAACCTGGTTTAATTTTAATATAGAATTATAGAACCCCCACAGCATGGAAGCAGGCCATTCAGCTCTGAGTCCACACCGACCCTCCAAAGAGCATCCCACCCAGAACCACCCCTGTAACCCTGCATTTCCCATGCATTAGTCTACATATCCCAAGACACTATGGGCCAATTCATCTAATCTGCACATTTTTGGATTACGGGAGGAATCTGAAGCACCCGAAGGAAGCCCATGCAGACACGGGAGAATGTGCAAAGTCCACCCAGACAGTCACCTGAGGCTGAAGTAGAACCTGGGTCCTTGACGCGAGGGCAGCAGTGCTAACCACTGAGCCCGCATGTAACATAACACCACAACACTAACAAGGAGGTCAAAGAAGATTACAATGGGGATTATAAAGAAATCTTCTGAAGGCCTGACTGGGCAGAGGGGTTTTCTGGGTGATGTTGAGCCTCATAACAGCATTTTCGTACAAGAACTCCAGAAAACTGGCACATATGAAAGTTCAGAGAAAGATGGGAACAAGAAACAATCCATTGGAGTGGACAGCAAGGAAGAGTTCATCAGACACAAGGGCCCAGTGCGGTTTGTCAAAGATGGAGGTGATAGTCGCTCAGCTTTATATCTTAGGTGAATCAGTGTTGCATTAAATGAGGCTTAGGACAGTTTGAGTTGCTGAACATTGGGAAAGCAAATCAATACTTAATGATGGGATGCTTTAAGGTTTTAGCAGTAGAGGGGACTGGAAAGTACTGGACTTGGCCTTATTGCTGGACTACTAATTAAGAAACTTCAGTAATATCCTGGGGACCTGGGTTCAAATTTCACCATGGCAGATGGTGGGGGTTGAATTCAATAAAAATCTGGAATTAAAGAGTCGAATGATGCTCATGAAACCATTGTCGATGGTCAGGAAACCCTAATGGATTACTGATGATTTTCTTTTTAAAATGGAAAGAAACAGCCATCCTCAACTGGTCAGGCCTACGTCATTCTGAACTGAGAGTGGCATTAGATTACTAACAGTGTGGAAACAGGCCCTTCGGCCCAACAAGTGCACACCAACCCTCTGAAGAGCAACCCACCCATACTCATTCCGCTACATTTACCCCTTCACCTAACACTATGGACAATTTAGCATGGCCAACTCTCCTGACCTGCACAGCTTTGGACTGTGGGAGGAAACCGGAGCACCCAGAGGAAACCCACGCAGACACGGGGAGAATGTGCAACCTCCACTCAGACAGTTGCCTGAAGTGGGAATTGAACCCGGGTCTCTGGCGCTGTGAGGCAGCAGTGCTAACCAGTGTTCGACTCCTAACAGCCCTCTGGGGAATTAGGGCTGGGCAATAAATATCCACCTTGTGACTGAATAATTTTAAAAACTGATAATAGGTCAAAAAGGTGGAGTTAAAGGGCTAAAGAATACAGGAATTTTCACCACTGCAGCTGACCTCAGCAGGTTCCTGCTGACACATGATAGAAACAGGAGTTTGCTGAGCAGTCAGAGAGAATGGGCACAATAGCTTGCAGCTGGCACCACCAGACTATAATGGTTTAGAGATGGTGGGGAGAGGGGGCAAACTAGGCTGTGACGGTGTATGTATTTCAGACAGGGATTTTCTACATTAAATGTGCGATTAACCAACCAAAACAAATCAGTTCAAATGACATTTTTAAACATTGCCAAACAGACAGAGCATCACTCACTGACCTAGCTGCACACCAAGGATATTAACCTTTATAGTGTAAAATGCAGCACAACCCTAACCCCCACAAGATTTGCTCAGCCTGTATTTGCATTTAAATCCAAATTCCGAGATGCTAGGTGACTGGCTCAGGGCCAGCTGCAACCTCTTCATGCAAGAGGGACAGATAGTTCCACCACAACCATCAAAATAGGATGTGCAGTGTAATCATCAAGTGACTGGCCTAAATGCAGACAGAATCAGAGACTCTACTAATGCTTGGATTCAACAAATTCAAAGCTCAACACATTGACAAATCAGAGGGATTCTTTGTTTCTGATAATATTATTATTATTATTAATAATAACAACAATAACAAGAGGTAGCCATTCAGTCCCTCAAGTCTTTAGCACTACTGTAATTAGTTAAATCATGGTCAATCAGGATTTTAACTCCATTTACTTATTAGTTTTGCAACACTACATTTTTTTTTAAAAACTGATCTTCAGTCTCTTGGGTTTTAGGGGGAAGATTTGGAGCTCTTGATTTTGAGGTAAGAATGTATCCTAACATCATCTTGAATGATCTAGCACTAATGTGAGGGCTACTGCAATTTGTTCTGAACTATTCCAAGAGGCAATAGCTTTCATCAATCCATCTCAACTTGTTAATGATTACTATTACCTCAATGAGATTACACCTACATTTTAGAAGCCCAGTCTAACACAGCCTTTAAGTGTAATTTAACTCTTTCGAGCTTCATTTCTCTGGTGAATCTATGCTATTCCAAAATTAATATTCAATTCATTAGCTTTAGCGGCCATACCTGACCACATTCCAGATGAAATCTGACTACAGCTTTTAACTGAAACATAATTTCCACACTAGTTACAGGACTGCTCCTGTAGCTCTGCACTGGCTATTATGTTTTTATTCTATTTCTTGTTCTTCCTCCCTGTCACTTTGGCTTCTGTTCCTTCACTGTCACACGGTCAAAATCCTGGAATTCCCTCACTAATGGCATTGTGGATCAACCCATAGCAGGTGGACTGCAGCAATTCAAGAAAGCAGCTGACCATCACCTTCTCAAGAGCAACTAGAAACGGGCAATAAATGCTGACTAGCCAGCGACATCGCATAAATGAATAAAGAAGGTTACAGATTCAGCAAAGTCACCAAACTACATGCAAGACCCTAGAGATGCACAGAGGTTGCAACCATGTAAATAGGCTAACTATAGCAGTCACAGCATCACTTCCCTTCCACACACAATTCATCTTTCAATGAAGCCAAGATCCATGTTTCAGCCCATTCTGCTATAACTATTGCTCACAGTGCAATCACCACTAAAGTGGGGAAACTAAATGCAGATCAGCTGACGGTTTTGTCTAAAACTGTTCTTTCCACAACTGACCCAAAGATCCCCAATCACTTATTTCCACTTTTCACTGCAGCGCTGATCTTCAACATTGTTCCATGAGATGGTTGTTTAAAAGATGGGAAACAATGCATGTTAAAAAGCTTGAACACTGGCTTAGAATGTCAAATATAACTTTGGTTCCCACTTGGTCCCTATTTGGTCTCTAGTAGTTAGTGTCAAAAACAGCTGGTCTGATTCCATGCCTAGTGTGAAAAGGGAATAGAAACAGACCAGCATTTGGGATGGGCACCCCCAGTTGGAACACTAGGCAGTGCAGCAGTTTGCAACCTCATGATTTTAGTCCAAGTTTGCTGAAGCCTGCAATCTTATTCACCAATCTTTTCCTCATCTCTTTTAATCTGCCTAACCCTCTTTCTCAACTCATTTGTTCGAAAGTTCCATTTCCCGCACAAATCCAGTTTCTCTATCTCAATGATATCATTTCAGCCATTTAAACATCACGCATTTTCTATTCAAACATTTCTTTCCTTCCTAACATGTCTTTGCCCCTTTCTCTAGATTTTATTTCGAGTTGTGAAGTGTCTACTCCAAAACATCCAATTGCCTCTATAAATACTGACTGACCTGAGTTTCCAACACTTTTCTCTTCCTAAAGCAGCAATCTTCAGAGAGAAAACAGCAAACCCAGCTTGCTGAGCCCATGCCCCAAGAGAAATAAAGCACAAACAAAATCATTTACTTACTGTCCGAACTAGCTGAGCCATTAAGACAGCCTCCATTTTCCGTGTTAAATCTCACTGTTCATCAGGATTAAAACTAGCTGCGGTCAGAAGAATCAGACCAGATTCAAACTGTTAGCTCTCTTTCTCTCCACAGATGCTGCCAGATCTGCTGAGTTTCTACAGTGTTTGTTGCAGTCAGATCTTTGCTTACTTGCAGCTTTAAGCTCACATGCACCCTGCACATGGAATTTACTCCCAATCAACTAAGCAATGATAAAGTTACAGACTGCGAGAAACCTATCCGAACGTCACAGCCATTAATCAGCTTGTGCAAACACCTCACACAAAGCAATTGGGCAGCAAGCCATATTTGCATCAACTGAGCGATTAAATAAAACTCAAGAAAACCAAAGCCATGTGGAAGTATGCCTAGCTATGACCAGTGGACATCAAGTAAGCAAAATTCACACATACTGGATGCCACCAGACTGATGCCAATGCAGTAAAATATGCAACTTTCTTTTGTGTTTTTTTGGGGGGGGTAGGGGGAGGAGAAATCTCATACAGAGCAATTACAATGATCGGTTGCACCATGTGCCTCTGTAATTATCACTTCATTGCTAGGTTACGCTCACAACAACCATCATGTATCTAGTACATTTTACAACCTCAGGACATTCAAATCACAACCTATTAAGTACTTTTGAAATGTAATCATTGTTGTAATATAGAAAATACAGCATCCAATTTACAAACTGCATTGTTCCACAAACAATGATTAATTATTGACTAAATCAAATGTTTTTGTGAAGTTGATTGCGAGATAAACATTGGCCATAGTATTAGAGAACTTTTCTGCTCCTTATATTCCAGAAAAGTAGTTGATAAGAGGATGACATTGCAGTTAATCTGTGCTCCATCTGACATTTATGAAAGTGAAACACTATAAACTGGTGCATCCTAATTCAACCACAATCTGAGTGAAGCCCCAGTTACTACCCTTCCACCTGCATCCAATTAGATATCGGTCATACAATTACTACAGCCTAACTTCAAAAGAGTATTGTGGTGCAATAATAGTGTTCCACCTCAGGCTTCAAATCCCACTTCAGGGTGGGATAGCCACAGAGGTGCATTGTAACTTGCCCAGACAGGACGATTTTGTAAAAAGATGCTCAACTTCAAACAGACCAGTGAAATTGAAATTTTTTTTAAAAATGTCTATCCATTAGCTGGCTCACATTAATATTTCATCCAAAGAATAAGCTTTCCTCCTCTCTCCAGGCAGTGCTGCGTTATTAGATGTATAGGTCTCTCAGGTCACACACTGGCACAAGTATGGGATGCACACCACTTTTAATGATAGGGAGACAGCAAAAATCAACCAGAACAAGCAGAACTTCATAGGGAACCAGCGAGTATTGGGAACTGGACATACTATATGGACATACTCTTCCTCTCAACCTCTCGTCTCACCTGAGGTATCGTGACCCTCAGGTTAAACCACCACTAATCATCGTTTTCTTCTTAATGAGATGGCATCTGTTAAGTATACAGTGACTTTACCTTTTTAATCATCAAGGCCAGCAAGTTTCCTTTGGACTGAACCAAAGCTGATAGCCATCACCAAGGCTTCTACACAAAATGGATGGTCGGCCAGTTTTGGCCTCTTGCATGAGTCATGAGGTTTTGTCATTGCCTCGGCTCAAAGCTCTGGAATTCTCAATAAATCTCTCCACCTGTCTCTCCCTTTTGAAGCTACACCTGGAACCTTCACCTTTGTGCAAGCTTTTGGCTATCTGTCTCACTATCCCGTGGTTCAATTCAAATTTTGATTGACCATGCTCTTGTGAAGCAGTTACTAAGTTAATGCTATTATGTCGATACAAGTTGCTGTTAATTACTGTAAAAAAGATGCAAGCATTGTTAGCTTACTATACCCAATTTTTGATGAAACTGGGAGGGTTAAGAAACTGCCAGGCTACTGCGCAAACAGAAAACAAGCTTCAATATTACATAGTTTTCCTCAAATATACTTTCATTATATATTTTCAAAGTTTTTTGTATGTTCAACATTCAACACTGAATATACACTCAATTATTTCATTGCAGGATTAACAACTAGAACATCCCGCTGGTTTGTGAAAAGTTATTTACATCTGATTACTGAGAAGTCCAGTGCACACTGAAAATGTCAATTTTTATTCAGTATGATGCAGTTACTAATATAAAAACTGAGTCCAATCCTGGCCCCAGTGAAATGAATTCAACAGTTCATAGATTGTGTCAACCTCAGTCCTGTATGTAGCATGATAAATTATTCCCATCGAAATGATTAGATGTGCTCAAAACATAATATATGGCCAATTACGAGTAGACACAATGAAGGCAGAGTCACAAATGCAGATCATCCTAGACTTGATTGTAGGAAATGCCAACAGGGTCAATTTATTAACTATTTAGGTCAATCATGAAATCCAGTGTAGAAATCATCTGCAAGATATTCTAAATAAGGAGAACTCTGATCAATGGAGTTTATGGAGTAAATTTTGTGATAGCACTTTCAGACTCCTTATAAACCAACATATTAAAGGAATAACTACATTTACAAGATTGAAAATAACTCAACTTACAGACCAGATGGGATTTAACTGAAATATTATCACAGAACTTCTCCAAAAGGAAAGTTACTTGGACCCTTTATACCAGGCAACAGTTACAGCTTTTAACATAGGCTCCTCTGATGTATTCAATGTTTAGGGACTAGAAATCTGACTACAAGTGGGGCAGGTTAGGGAACCCAGTGAACAGCAGCCTCAGACTTTGCATCTGTCCTGACAAACCTGAGGTTCCTTCATCTTGTGAAGACTGAAGGTTGAATAAGCAAACATGTCAGGGCCACTGCATAGCAGGAGACAGGAGATGGTTCTGCAAAGGTAGTACAAGGAAGTAGGTACCAAATTAAGGAGGCGAGATCAAAGATCATAATTTCGTTATCACGATCTGAGCCACCTGCACATTGGTGTAGTGCAAATCTGTTGAGATGAAGAATGCGTGGCTCAAAACCTGATATGGGAGAAGTGGCGTCTGTGTGGTCCCAGTCGAAGTGGTGTCCTTCCTTATCTGTACGTAAGGATATTAGTGACAGTGGGTCATGCCGTTTTGTGGTTAGTTGGTGTTCATGTATCCTGGTGGCTACTTTTCTGCCTGTTTGTCCAATGTAGTGTTGTTACAGTTCTTGCATGGTATTTTGTAAATTACATTAGTTTTGTTTCTTGAGTGTATAGGGTCTTTCAAGTTCATTAACTGCTGTTTTAGTGTTTGGTGGGTTTGTGGGCTACCACGATGCCAAGGGGTCTGAGTACTACTAGATTTGGAGATGGTCACATTTGATTGGAAGATAGAAAGCAGCCCCTTTATTCAAAAATGGAGAGAGACAGCAAGTTAGTAACTACATGACTGTTAACATCTGTCACAAGAAAATGATAGAAGCTATTATCAAAGAAGCCACAGCAGGATACTTCAAAAGTAATCAGGCACAGTTGTTATGGGTTTGCGAAAGGGAAATTATACCTCAGTAATTTATTGGAATGCTTTGAGAAAGTAACACGCTGTGGATAAAGGGGAACCAGTGATGTACTATATTTAGATTTCCAAGAGACATTTGATAAAGGTATCATAGAACCATAGTAGTAGTTTGGTGCAGAAAGGTGACTATTCAGCCCATCAATAATAAACTAGCAACAGTACCTTACCTTCTGCCATCTTCCTGCTTTTTTCCCCTATACCCAATGCATATTATTTATATTCAAACAGTCAACCAATTCCTTCCTGTACGTCTCAATTGAATCTGTTTCTATCACATTTCCAGTCAGCGCATTCCATACCCTAAACTGCCCCATGTGAAAAGGTGACTGCAAAAAAAATAAATCAGTATAGGGCATAGTATATTGGCATGGACAGAAGACTGGCTGGCTACCATGCAGCAGCAAATAGGCATAAACGGGTCTTTTTCAGGTTGGCAAGGTGTAATAAGATCGTCAAGTTTGCTGATAACACAGATAGGTAGTTGTGAAGAGGAGGATTCTGGGTAATCCAAGATGGAGGAAGGGAAAACAATTGTGGCTGTAAGAGCTGCTGTATAAGCTGGTGCATTGTTTTGGAACTTTGAGGAAAAGATTATTAAAACAACAGCACTTTAAAAGGGAGGAAGACAGACAAAGGGTAGTGATTCAAACAGAGAAAGAAACCTACACTGCTGTCTCGACTCAGTAGTAACCTGCACAGCTGCTGTCTTTACTGTTTTCAAGTGCAAATCAACCTTGATTATCTGAATGAGACGGGTGGGGAGTATTTTGTTCGGATAACTGATCTGATTGTAAACAAAGGAAGCCATACTGAACATAATTACATAAAAAAGCAAGTTTACACAGTTTTTATTTCAATTGATAAGATGTGTACAAACACTGGATATTGCTTAAAAATTCATGATATTTGACAAATAAAATCACTTTTTGGCGAGAGTTTGACTGAAGTCTGAAATTTTTTGCTGACATTTTCCTGTTTTATCCCGATCCTTGACAGCAGCCGGCATATTTCTGTTTGGTGTCGTCCCACTATCCAGACTAACCAAGTTTTGTCCCTCCCTCCTCAGCGACTGCTGAGCCCTTAGAGAGAGGCGCACAAAATACAGGGGGGAACATGACAGAGAGAGGGGGAAAACTTTTTCGCTGACTTCAGTTTCCATCCTCTCAGTTTTTTTTAGTGGGGGCAATGTTTTCCTCATGTTTCCTCCTGTCATATTTTCCTCCTGTTTACTTTCATGTGTGCTAACTCAGTACGATTTGCTCTATAAGTGCACATGCTCACTTTACAGCCATTGCAACACCAGGGAATGAAATGGAAATTGAACCATGGAGGGGGAGTCATTGAAAGTGCATCGCAAGAAATAACACACACTTGTTTTCCTCGAGTTTGGAATGGGGGGAAGAATATGGAAGATTCGAGAGAGAGTTTTAACAGATGTAAAAATGCCAATAACAACACTTCACTTTTCATGGTTCACCACTTGGTTTAACCAGCGACCAGAGCTCTGAAAGACAAGGAGTCAAATAGCTTCAAAATTAGTTGAAAATAATAATCAAGGGTGGGGCAGAGGGATTGAAATTATTTCAGGCATTGAGAGAAAACAATTTCAGAAACTTGTGAAGGCGACCAAATATTTTACAGTCAACCCACTATTCACAGAGTTTGTAAAATTCTTCACAGGTGATCTGTATTATAGGTACTTGTGATCTTGTTCAGATAATCCGAAATTCAGATCATCGATGTTCAGATAACAAAGGTTGTTCTGTATCTCTGGACATCAGTTCATTCTAAGAAACAAAAACAGCGAAATTCACAGCTGACCTTGGTGAAATCTGTGTGGAACTCACAGCAGGGGAGCACTTAAGTGGCTTTTCAAAGTATGTTCATACTGCTTTTCTTTTGTAAATCTACAATAGAGAGTACAGTGGGCTTTACTTTGATTACATGTTGTTATTGAGATCCATCTTTTGAATAAACTTAAAATATAAAAACACAGGTGCTAGGCTAGCTTGGAACAGTATTTTTAGAGTAAGACTGTGCTATTTTCTGGGTCTGTAGTAGACTGATGTGCTCCTCCAGTTGAATGCTGGAGATTAGGGAGAGTTTCCATGTTACTGCAGGAAGTAGATGAGATGGGATTGAGGTTCACAAGGAGATGGTGTTATCTATTTTTACACTTTCCAGAATTGCTAAATCAGATGAGATTTATCCTAGGATTCTCTGAGAAGCTAGGAGGGAGATTGCAGAGCATTTGGCTTTGATCTTTATGTCATCATTGTCTACAGGAATAGTGCCAGAAGACTGGAGGATAGCAAATACTGTTCCCTTGTTCAAGAAGGGGAGTAGAGACAACCCTGGAAATTATAGACCTGTGTGAGCCTTTCTTTGGTTGTGGGGAAAGGGTTGCAAAAGGTTATAAAAGATAGGATTTATAATAAAGTAGAAAGGAATAAGTTGATCAGGGAAAGTCAACACGGTTTTGTGAAGATTTAGGTCATGCCTCACAAACCTTATTTGGAGAAAAGTGACTAAACAGATAGATGAGGGTAAAGCGGTTGATGTGGTGTATCCGGATTTCAGTAAGGCGTTTAATAAGGTTCCCCATAGTAGGATACTGCACAAAATACAGAGGCATGGGATGGAGGGAAATTTAGCAGTTTGGATTAGAAATTGGCTAGCTGAAAAAAGACAGAGGATGGTGGTTGATGGGAAATGTTCATCTTGGAGTTCAGTTACTAGTGATATACCACAAGGATCTGTTTTGGGTCCCCTGTTGTTTGTCATTTATATAAATTATCTGGATGAGGGCACAGAGGATGGGTTAGTAAATTTGCGGATGCCACTATAAAGTTAGTAGAATTGTGGATAGTGACAAAGGATGTGGATTAGAGAGGCATAGTTAAGCTGCAGAGCTGGGCTGATGGGTGCAAATGGAATTTAATGTGAAAAAGTGTGAGGTGATTCACTTTGGAAGGAGTAACAGGAATGCAGAGTACTGGGCTAATGGTAAGGTTCTTGGTAATGTAGACGAGCAGAGAGATCTCTGTGTCCAGGTACGCAGATCCTTGAAAGTTGTCACCCAGGTTGACAGGGTTGTTAAAAAGGCATATGGCGTGTTAGCTTTTACTGATAGAGGGACTGAGTTTGGGAACCATGGGATCATGCTGCAGCTGTACAAAAGTCTGGTGTGGCCACATTTGGAGTATTGCGTATGGTTCTGCTCACCGCATTAAAGAATGGATGTGGAAGCTTTGGAAAGGGTTCAGAAAAGATTTACTGGGATGTTGCCTGTTATGGAGGGAAGGTCTTATGAGGAAAGGCTGAGGGACTTGAGGCTGTTTTCATTCGAGAGAAGTAGTTGGAAAGGCAACTTAATTGAGACATATTACCAGCAGGTCAGATAGGCTGGACAATGAGAGCATTTTCCTCGAATGGCTAGCACAAGGACACATGGCTTTAAATCGAGGGGCGATAGATATAGAACAGATGTCAGAGATAGTTACTTTACTCAGAATAGTAGGGGCATGGAACACACTGCATGCAACAGAAGTAGACTCGCCAACTTTAAGGGCATTTAAATGGTCATTGGATAGGCATATGGACGAGAATGGGATAGTGTAGGTTAGATGGACTTCAGATTGATTCCACAGATTGGCGCAACATCTGATGCCGAAAGGTCCTGTACTGCGCTATAATGTTCTATTCTATTTTCTATATGGTTTTACCATTCTCCTGTAACTAACTGAAAGAAAACATCCTTCCATCTGTTTCAATTTGCCCTCATGATAAATAATAATAATAGAGTCATAGAGATGTACAGCATGGAAACATCTTTGGTCCAACCTGTCCATGCCGACCAGATATCCCAACCCAATCTAGTCCCACCTGTCAGCACCCAGCCCATATCCCTCCAAACCCTTCCTATTCATATACCCATCCAAATGCCTCTTAAATGTTGCAATTGTACCAGCCTCCACCACATCCTCTGGCCGCTCATTCCATACAAGTACCACCCTCTGCGTGAAAAAGTTGCCCCTTAGGTCTCTTTTATATCTTTCCCCTCTCACCCTAAGCCTATGCCCTCTAGTTCTGGACTCCAACCCCAGGGAAAAGACTTTGCCTATTTATCCTATCCATGCCCCTCATATAATTTAGTAAATCTAATGCTCCTCAGCCTCCAATGCTCCAGGGAAAACAGCCCCAGCTTGTTCAGCCTCTCCCTCTAGCTCAAATTCTCCAACCCTGGCAACATCCTTGTAGATCTTTTCTGAACCCTTTCAAGTTTCACAACATCTTTCCGAGAGGAAGGAGACCAGAATTGCACGCAATATTCCAACAGTGGCCTAACCAATGTCCTGTACAGCTGCAACATGACCTCCCAACTCCTGTACTCAATACTCTGACCAATAAAGGAAAGCATACCAAACGCCACCTTCACTATCCTATCTACCTGCGACTCCACTTTCAAGGAGCTATGAACTTGCACTCCAAGGTCTCTTTGTTCAGCAACACTCCCTAGGACCTTACCATTAAGTGTATAAGTCCTGCTAAGATTGGCTTTCCCAAAATGCAGCACCTCACATTTATCTGAATTAAACTCCATCTGCGACTTCTCAGCCCATTGACCCAGATGGTCAAGATCCTGTTGTAATCTGAGGTAACCTTCTTCGCTGTCCACTACATCTGCAATTTTGATGTCATTGGCAAATTTACTAACTGTACCTTTTATGCTCGCATCCAAAATCATTTATGTAAATGACAAAAAATGACTAATATTGTTATCCTTCCTAATTATTTGCTATTCCTGTGTACCAACGTTTTGTGATTCATGCACAATAACACAGATCCCTCGGCATCTCCGAGCTCTGTAATCTCTTAACATTTAGGTAATATACCTTTATTCTTCCTACCAAAACGCACAGTTACATAGTTTTCCACATTATACTGTATTTGCCACATCTTTGTCCACTCATTGAACCTGTCCATATCTTTTTGTAGACTGCATATCTCAGAATTATAGAGATACACAGCAGGGAAACAGACCCTTCAGTCCACCTTGTCCAAGTCAACCAGATATCCTAAATAAATCAAATCTCATTTGGCTCAAATTCCTCTAAACCTTTCTTATTCATGTACCTATTTAGATGCCTTTTAAATGTTGTGATTGTACCAGCATCCATCATTTCCTGTGGCAGCTCATTCCATACACACACCACCCTCTGCATGAAACAGTTGCACTTTAAGTCCCATTTATATCTTTCCCCTCTCACCTTAAACCTATACCCTCTAGTTTTGGACTTCACTACCCTGGGGCAAAGACCTTACCTATTTACCCTATCCATGCCCTTCATGATTTTATAAACCTCCGTAAAGTCACCCCTCAGCCTCTGATGCTCCAGGGAAAATAGTCCCAGTCTATTCTGTCTTGTCTTATAGCTCAAACCCTCCAACCCTAGCAACATCCTTGTAAATCTTTTCTGAACCTTTCAAGTTTCAAGACGTCATTCCTATAGCAGGGAGACCAGAATTGCATGTAGTATTCCAAAGTGGCCAAACAATACCCTGTACAGCTGCAACATGACCTCCCAACTCCTGTACCCAATGCACTGATCAATAAAGGAAAGCATACCAAACATCACCTTCATTATCCTATTTACCTGTGACTCCACTTTCAAGGAACTATGAATCTGCACTTCAAGGTCTTTGTTCAGCAACACTCCCCAGAACCTTACCATTAAGTGCATAAATCCTGCTCTGATTTGCTTTTCTAAATACAGCACCTCACATTTATCTAAATTAAACTCCATCTGCCACTCTTCACCCCATTGGCCAGCTGATCAAGATTCTGTTGTACTCCAAGGTAATCTTCTTCAATGTCCACTACACCTCCAATTTTAGTGTCATCTGCAAGCTTATTAACCATATCTCCTACATTCACATCCAAATCATTTATATAAATGACAAAAAGCACCAATCCTTGTGGCACACTGCTGGTCACAGGCCTCCAGTCTGAAAAGCAACCTTCCAGTACCACCTTTTGTCTTCTCCCTTCAAGCCAGTTCTGTATCCAAATGGCTAGTTCTCCCTCTCTCCTATGTAATCTAACCTTGCTAACCAGTGTCCCATGAGGAACCTTGTCAAATGCCTTACTGAAGTCCATATAGATCACGTTCACCACTCTGCCCACATGAATCCTCTTCATTACTTCTTGAAAAAAAACTCAATCAAGTTAGTGAGACACAATTTCCCACTCTCAAACCATGTTGATTAGATTATACTACATTCCCTGCAGTGGGGAAACAGGCCCTTCAGCCCAACAAGTCCACACCGACCCTCCGAAGAGAAACCCACCCAGACTCATTTCCCTACATTTGCCCCTGACTAATGCACCTAACACTATGGGCAGTTTAACTTGAGCAATTCACCTAACCTGCACATCTTTGGACTGTGGGAGGAAACTGGAGTACCTGGAGGAAACCCATGCAGACACTGGAGAATGTGCAAACTCCATGCACAGTCGTCCAAGGCCTGAATCGAACCCGGGTCCCTGGCGTTGTGAGGCAGCAGTGCTAACCACTGAGCCACCGTGCCACCCCAAAGTTTAGTATTCCTAATCATAATGAGGTGGTGTCTGTGTTACACTGGGGTGGACAAAGTTTAAAACTCACATCACCAGGGTACAGTCCAACAGGTTTATTTGGAAGTACTAGCTTTTGGAGTGCTGCTGCTTTGGCAAAGTGGTGCTCTAAAGCTAGTACTTTCAAACAAACCTGTTGGACTGTAACCTGGTTTTGTGATTTTTAATTTATTTCTAATCAGACATTTCCATTCCAAATACATTTAAATCCTGTTCCTCAGGATTCCCTCCTAACAACTTGCCCACCACCAGTATCAAACTCACCAGTTTATAGTTCCCTGGCTTTTCTTTACCACCTTTCTTAAATAGTGGCAACAAGTTAGCTAACCTACAGTCTGCTGCCAGCTCACCTGTAGCTATCAGTGATACAAATACCTCAGCAAGGGGCCCAACAATCTCTTCCCTAGAGTTCTAGGGTACATCTGATTAGGTCCCAAGGATTAATCCACCTTCATACATTTTAAGACATCCAGCACCATCACCTCTGTAATGTGGACATCTTTCAAGATGTCGTTATTTATTTCCTCACATTCTCTATCTTCCATATCCTTCTCCACAGTAAACACTGATGCAAAATACTCATTTAGTGTCTCCCCCATCTCCTGTGGTTTCACATACTAGCAGTCTTGCTGATTTTTAAGGGGCCCTACTCTCTCCTAGTTACCCTTTTGTCCTAATGTATGTGCAGAATCTCTTTTGATTCTCCTTAAACATATTTGCCAAAGCCATCTCCTGTCCCTTTTTTGCCCTCCTGATTTCCCTCTTAAATGTACTCCTGCTGCTTTTATGCTCTTCTAGGGAATTACTCTATTTCTGCCTGACACATGCTTCATTCTTATTCTTGACCAAAACCTCAATTTCTCTATTCATCTAGCATTCCCTATACCCACCAACCTTACCCTTCACCTTAACAGGAACATACTGTCTCTAGATTATTGTTACCTCATTTCTGAAGGCTTCCCATTTTCCCGCCCTCCCTTTAAACTTCTGCCCCCAATCAACTTGTGAAAGTTCTTGCCTAAAATCGCCAAAATTGGCCTTGCTCCAATTTAGAGCATTACTTTTAGATCCGGTCTTTCCTTTTCTATCACTGTTTTTAAGATAATAGAATTATGGTCACTGTCCCCAAAGTGCTCTCCCACTAAGACAGTCCCTGCCCTGCCTTATTACCCAAGGGTAGTTCAAGTTTTCTATCTTCTCTAGTAAGTACATGCACATACTGTACAAGAAAATTTTCTTGTATGCACTTAAACTTCTCTCCATCCAACCCCTTAAACTATGGCAATTCGAGTCCATGTTTGCAAAATTAAAATCCCCTATCATTGCCACCTTATTACTATTCTTACAGATAACAGATCTCCTTACAAATTTATTTCTCAATTTTCTGCTGACTATTCGGGGGGGGGGGGGGGGGGGGGGGAGGAGAGAAGAGAGGAGAAAGGAGGTCTATAGTAAAATCCCAATAAGGAGATTATCCCTTTCTTATATTTCAGTTCCACCCAAGTAACTTCCCCAGGAATATCCTCCCTAAATACAACTGTAATATTATCTCTAATCAAAAACATCATTCCCTTTTCCTCTCTTGCTCCCTTGCCAATCCTTCCTGTAGCATCTATACCCTGGAACATTAAGCTGCCAGTCCTCTTCATCCCTGAGCCACAACTCTAATTGCTAAATTATTCCAGTCCCATGTTCCCAACAATTCCCTGAGTTCATTTGCCTTACCTATTAGGTTGCTTTCATTGAAATAATCTTCAGTCCTACCTCGTTCTCTGCTTTGTTGCTGGCTGCGCTGTCTGTTTGACTTATTCTTTTTTTCCCAATTGCACTGCCTCAGATTGAGGACTTTCCTCACTGTATCCATGGACTCCAAACCCCACCCCTACTAATTTAAATCCTCCTGAGCAGCTCAAGCTATTCTCCCGCCAGTATATTAGTCCCTTTCCAATTCAGGTGCAATCTGTCCATCCTTATACAGTTCACCCCAAAACACATTCTCGTGATCCAAAAATGTGAATCCTTCTACCCTGCACCAGCTCCTGTGCCACACGTTCATCTGCTCTATCCATCTACTACTTCACTGACTTATGGCACCAGGAGTATTCCGGATATTACCACCTTCCAGGATGTACTTTTTAAATTTGTGCCTAACTTCCTACATTCTCTCTTTAGAATCCTGTCTTTTTCATTTCCTATGTTCTTAGTTCCACTGTGTACAATGACCTCCTGCAGTTCCCATCCCCTTCAAGAATATTCTGCACCCTCTGAGATATCTTTGATCTCGGCTCCAGAGAGGCAACACACCATTCTGGTGTCTTGCTGTCAACCACAGAATTGTCTGTCTGTGCCTGTAAATAGAGAGTTCCCTATCACAATCAATCACTTGGAACCTGGCGTACCCTTCGTTAGATTAGAACCAGTCTTGGTACCAGAAACCTGGCTGTCAGTGCTACATTCACTTGAGAATCCATCTCTGCCTACATTTTCCAAAACAGCATATTTGTTTGAGATGCAGATAGCCACAGGAAACTCCTGCAGTACATACCTCCCCCTCTTACCTTACTTGGAGGTCACCCATCTACCTGATTATCTTTGGATTATTTCTATCCCGTCAACTGCCATCCATCATGCTCCCTAGCCCCTGTAAATTTGTCATTGCCTCTAACTGCTGCTCCAAATGGTCCATGGGATCGGATTCACAAGATTCACAGCCAACACACTTTAGAAGGCTACAGCGCAGCACAGGTCCTTTGGCCCTCGATGATTTCACAGGTTGGTGCAATAATTTGAAGCCCATCTAACCTACACTATCCCATTCTCGTCCATATGCCTATCCGATGACCATTTAAATGCCCTTAAAGTTGGCGAGTCTAGTTCTGTTGCATGCAATGTGTTCCATGCCCCTACTACTGAGTAAAAAAAAACAACTCTGACATCTATATCTATCACCCCTCAATTTTAAGCTATGTCTCCTTGTGCTAGCCATCACAATCAGAGGAAAAAGGCTCTCACTATCCAACCTGTCTAACCCTCTGATTATCTTATGTCTCAATTAAGTCACCTCTCAACCTTCTTCTCTCGAATGAAAACAGCCTCAAGTCCCTCAGCCTTTCCTCATAAGACCTTCCCACCATAACAGGCAACATCCCAGTAAATCTTTTCTGAACCCTTTCCAAAACTTCCACATCCATTCTTTAATGCAGTGACCAGAACTGTATGCAATACTCCAAATGCGGCCATGTACAGCTGCAACATGATCCCATGGTTCCCAAACTCAATCCCTCTAGCAATAAAAACTAACACACCATATGCCTTTTTAACAATCCTATCAACCTGGGTGACAACTTTCAAGGATCTACGTACCTGGACACAGAGATCTCTCTGCTCGTCTACATTACCAAGAACCTTACCATTAGCCCAGTACTCTGCATTCCTGTTACTCCTTCCAAAGTGAATCACCTCACACTTTTCCGCATTAAATTCCATTTGTACCTATCAGCCCAGCTCTGCAGTTTATCTATGTCCCTCTCTAATCCACAACATTCTCCGTCACAACCACAACTCTACCAACTTTAGTGCCATCCGCAAATTTGCTAACCCATCCTTCTGTGCCCTCATCCAGATAATTTATATAAATGACAAACAACAGGGGACCCAAAACAGATCCTTGTGGTATATCACTAGTAACTGAACTCCAAGATGAACATTTCCCATCAACCACCATCCTCTGTCTTTTTTCAGCTAGCCAATTTCTAATCCAAACTGCTAAATTTCCCTCCATCCCATGCCTCAGTATTTTGTGCAGTATCCTACTATGGGGAACCTTATTAAACGCCTTACTGAAATCCGTATACACCACATCAACCGCTTTACCCTCATCTATCTGTTTAGTCACTTTTCTCAAAGAACTCAATAAGGTTTGTGAGGCATGACCTAAATCTTCACAAAACCGTGTTGACTTTCCCTGATCAACTTATTCCTTTCTACTTTATTATAAATCCTATCTCTTATAACCTTTTGCAACCCTTTCCCCACAACCAAACAAAGGCTCACAGGTCTATAATTTCCAGGGTTGTCTCTACTCCCCTTCTTGAACAAGGGAACAGTATTTGCTATCCTCCAGTCTTCTGGCCACTATCTCTTTCTTTCAGATATTCTGATCCAAATATCTGATACAGTAAGAACAGTATTGGTTCCCTTAATTGATAAAGGACATAGTTGCATTGGAGGCAGTTCAGAAAAAAAAAGGTTTACTGGACTAATACCCAAGATAAGGTGGTCGTCTTATCAGGAAAGGTTTTATAGACCAGGCCTGCATCTGCTGGATTTTAGAAGAATAAGCGATGTATATTTAAATCAAGTCAACATCCTGAGACTCTAGACAGGGTACATACAGAAAGGAGACTGCCACTTATAGCAGGATTTACAGCTACAGGTCCCTACTTACAAACTCAGGGGATGGCCATTTAAAACAGATGAGACATATTGTCATGTCCCCACCCACCTAACCACATTTTGTACATCACGCAAACTGCTTTTTGTTCAGAGTCGAGAGAATGGCGCTGGAAAAGTACAGGAGGTCAGGCAGTATCCAAGGAGCAGGACAGTCAACGTTTCAGGCAAAAGCTCTTCATCAGGAATGTTTTTGTTCAGCAAGGAAGACTTCTGCCCTTCATCATGCCCAATGGTTCAGGTCACACTTACGATTCATACTATTTAAATATTCTGGTCTTGGCCTCACCTCATCCAAACCCAGAGTAACTCAGCAGTTCCTTCACTGCTCCCAGGGTGGCCCGTGCACACAGCTCACCACTCCAAACAAAAGTGCCAGTCTGAGAATCTTGCCACACAACTGATTAACATTCAAGCAAGGATAACTGAGGTGCATAGCCTGGAGGCATTGAAAGGCAATGGTGGGGATGTGCAACAATGAGAGTAAAGGATGTAAATTCTAGTTGGGCGAAATTGCTTTGCTATGTCTGAAAGCAAGATGTAATTCTAAGTAAGTCTGCAATGTTGCTCTCCTCGCAATTAGATAACCCTCGCACAGCCTCACTGCTTCATCACTGCCAGTACCCTATCAATAAGGTGCTTTCAAACAGTATCGGCAGTGACAATGGATGCATTTAATTAAAGCATTCAATGTCCTTATTCTCTAGTTAATATACTCTGATCTTTTCCTAACTCGTATTGAGCAGATCATCATGGTATTTGTTGCTTGTAAACATAGGCCTTCATTGTGGTTTCTTCAGCAATATTAAATCCCATCCCCTAATGCCAGAACACACTGTCTATTCCCCAAGTATACTATCACCCCTATACTGGGAAATGTATCAATATCAACCCCAGATACAAACAGACTGACTGACAGCATGAGTGAGAGTAATTCACTGGTCATAATTCTCCAATCACATTGCCCACAAACATTCTCTTTAACTGACAAAGATGTTTTACCTAAGTCTTTGGCAAGTTAAAATACAATACTGCCCACATCAGCACCATACAAGACATTAGAGACGTCAATTCCAAGATTTGTGTCACCACTTAAGGTCGTGACATAAATCATCTCTAACAGTACATGTGCCACATGAATGGTTTTCTTTTCATTCTTTCACAGGATGTGGTGTCACTCGGAAGGCCAACACTTGTTGTTTATCTCTAAATGCTGTGGAACTAAGTGGCTTGCCTGACCATTTCAGAGAAAAATTAAGTGTCAACCACAATGCTGTGGAGTCACATGTAAAAGATCAGATCCGGTAAGGATGGCAGATTTCCTTCTCGAAAGGCCATTGGTGAACTAGATGGATTTTTACAATAATTATGGTATTGAGACAAGCTTTCAGTTCCACAGTAATTAACAAAACTCAAATTCCACCAGTTGCCATGATGGGATTTGAACCAGTGTCTCCAGAACACTACTGAAAATGTGTTGCTGGAAAAGCGCAGCAGGTCAGGCAGCATCCAAGGAACAGGAGAATCGTCGTTTCGGGTATAAGCCCTTCTTCAGGAATGAGGAAAGTGTGTCCAGCAGGCTAAGATAAAAGGTAGGGAGGAGGGACTTGGGGGAGGGGCGTTGGAATTGCGATAGGTGGAGGGAGGTCAAGGTGAGGGTGATAGGCCGGAGAGGTCAGGAAGAAGATTGCAGGTTAGGAAGGCGGTGCTGAGTTCAAGGGATTTGACTGAGACAAGGTGGGGGGGGGAGGGGAAATGAGGAAACTGGAGAAATCTGAGTTCATCCCTTGTGGTTGGAGGGTTCCTAGGCGGAAGATGAGGCGTTCTTCCTCCAACCGTTGTGTTGCTATGGTCTGGCGATGGAGGAGTCCAAGGACCTGCATGTCCTTGGTGGAGTGGGAGGGGGAGTGGGAGGGGGAGTTGAAGTGTTGAGCCACGGGGTGGTTGAGTTGGTTGGTCTGGGTGTCCCAGAGGTGTTCTCTGAAACATTCCGCAAATAGGCGGCCTGTCTCCCCAATATAGAGGAGGCCACATCGGGTGCAGCGGATGCAATAAATGATGTGTGTGGAGGTGCAGGTGAATTTGCGGCGGATATGGAAGTATCCCTTGGGGCCTTGGAGGGAAGTAAGGGGGGAGGTGTGGGCGCAAGTTTTGCATTTCTTGTGGTTGCAGGGGAAGGTGCGGGAGTAGAGGTTGGGTTGGTGGGGGGTGTGGACCTGACGAGGGAGTCACGGAGGGAGTGGTCTTTTCGGAACGCTGATAGGGAAGGGGAGGGGAATATATCCCTGGTGGTGGGGTCCGTTTGGAGGTGGCGGAGAACAGTAGCCTAGGATTCTGGATGACTCGTCTGGTGTTATTATGACTATGCTGTTTCCCATTCAAATAAAACCTAATGCACAGATTAGAAAATAAACGTGGCTTTGGCGCTTACGAGATAGGAAGTCTTGGAGGTAATTTTCTCAGTGACAACACCACCAAAACCTGAGAAACGGTTACTAATTGTGGATGTTACCAGCACCCCTCATATTGTATTGCTGCTATACTGCATTTTCTTCATCATATGACTCACCAGCAGGACCAGCAATTATTTTGAGCTTCATCAGCAAAATAAACACTCGACACAGCCATAAGATCAATTCAGAAATGTCAGTTGTATCAGCCTGGCTCACGTCACAAGGTTATGGTTCAAATCACAGTACAAGACAGAAAGATCTGAGTTCATCACAATAAAGTCAGCCACTCCGCAGAACTGTCACTAAACCAGAGTAACAAACATGAGATAATGTGGCCAGGGAAAACTCCCTTGCTCTTCTTCCAGTAGTGGAGGAGCAGACTGTATTCTTGCGGACCAGCCAACTTGCGAATGTCTGTATAACAGTGGGCCGTTCCAACTGGTTTTATTTCTTCAGAACAGTTTCTGTCAGCTTTCTATCTTCCCCGGTTTTCTAAATATTTCTGTTCACTCAAGAGTGGATGTAGTTTCAGATCATGTTTAATCTTTAAGTCGACTTTGTAACTATGCAAAACTCCTTCAATACTGGAGTACTGGTCTAAATGCTGAGCTCAAGTCTCTGGTCTGCAGCTTGAACCCACACTAGTTAACTTGGCTGATCTTGTTATACCAGTCAGCCACAGCTGACATCTTTTGACACCGCTTTAGAGATACTCACAATAAACCTCTTGGGTCAGCTTCCCTCCACTGGTACTTCTTGATGTGTCTTTCACTTATAAATCACAGGTTCATCTTAGGATTTCATCATGTAAAATTGCAAGAAACAGAGGACTGTTGTTCCCTAAATTAGTTATTTAGGGTTAAGAAAGTAATGTCCATTAACTTATTCCCTTAAAGTATCTCAGTCACATAATTGCAAGGTGCACTGTGTACACTACAATATAACATACAAAATTGTGAAGCGTATGGAAACTCTTAAAGGTACAAAACAGAATGAAAACAGCCACTGCCATTCCGTGCACTGAATGCACTGCAAGAATGATCCAGTAATCCACATTAAGCAACCATACTTCTGCACAACTCATGGCTGTGTTAAAAAAGTACAATTTACATTATGCAATAATTGCCATTAAGTGACTGAATTACTGAAACATCTCAAATCCTGCTAACTGAAAACTGGGCTGTAGTAAACAAATAATTATTTGACAATTCAATTTCAGAAAAACTTCAAGACAGCTACACATTCTCTGCTTTACTGTGCAAAGAATTCTGTTCCTTCTCCACAAATCACAGTATTCCAATCAATGATAATGGAGAGCACAGGAACACCACATAATATTGAATAGTGAAACATTAATAGTGAAACGATGTAAATGAATGCACTGATAATCAAGCCCCACTCGTCCTCCAGTCACATGATTAGGTCTTTTGCTGTAATTAACAAAATGTCCAACAGTTTCACTTTTGTATACTGTCCAGAACAAAATAAATTTTTACCAGTCTTTTTTGATAAACTCAAAAGAATCTATTTATTAGAAACCAAATTCATATTTAAAACAAATGGCAAACATTGATTAACCTCTAAGCTACAATCAGACATGACTTTTTTTAAAAAATGTTTAAAAGGAAAAAATAACCCATTTGACCAAAGGTCTGGAAAATGTGATGACTTCTCACATCCATTAGCCTTCCTGTCAACAAAGTTAAATTATGGACATCCACAGACAGATGGTGGAACTTCATTCCGTAATCAATCTATCTGAATTCTAGTCTTTGAACATGGTCACAATTCTTCAGGTTTCACGAGGTAGTCAGAAATACTAGTATTTGGAAACTCCACAGAGAACAGAATTTCAGAAGAGAGGTGTGCAGGTTCTGGGCCTCTCTGATGCCTGGGTCTGTAAAGCAGAATTCTAAGTCCATCGTTTGTCTCCTCAGAACCTTTGCTTGTCTGCTTTCTCCAAAGCCACTTATCTTTCCTGTAAACAGCAAGTGATTTACAGCACAAACTGTTGACTTCACACCTTGACGGCACCTTGATCACCCAGAAAATAGTCAAATGTTCCAGATTTTCCAACTATCTCACACAGAAATACATTCATTTTTACAGACTAACAAGGGTTAATGGATTGATGACTAGGCCCCTGCAGCATTTTTTTTATTGACAAATGTAAAGCTTCTAAATGTAAAAGTGTCAACAAACATGGATTTTGAATTGCACAGTTGAGCTGGAATGTCAGCACACACAAGACCAAGACATTCTTCACTGTGCTCACACAATCTTATGCTGTATAAAGTTTAGTTCAAATTTCAGCTCGTACTTAAAATCCAACCAAGCCTTCATTCTAATAGTGTACTTTTGTCTGTCATTCCCCCGTTGGCAGAGCCAGTGATCATGGTTTTAGGATGTCTTTCTTACTTTCGAACTTCAGGTGGAGGGGAGAAACGAGATGCAAAGAAATTGACATCTTCCTTTGGAGTTAGTGTCTTTAGCTTCTGTTTTTCTGGGGCTAAATTCCAGAATGACCTATATTTTGTGTGAATTTATGGGACACTGGCAATATCCAGGAATGAGAGAATCAGGAATATTGAGATGTTTTATTGCCACCCATGGAGAACAAGTTTCCTCTGCTGTAAGAAACAACCACTTATACAGGAACTAACATGTCACCATAACCTATCTCCTTCCCATCTCTTAAGTTCAGACGCATGGTTACTCATTTCACATTGCTCCTTGCTAACCACCTTGAGAAAGATAGAATACGACAGGAAGCAAAGCTCGGGTGTAGCAACATGCCTGAAAATCCTATAGTAGCCAGTCAGATACATAGAGGAAACCTATATTTTAAACTTAAAATCTTGGTGGTTTAAAGGCAGAGAATTCTAGTAGAATATGATTCAATCAGCTTCCAACTCCTGTTTCAACAGCCAAGACAGCACCACACACTATATGGAGGGATCCCACCCTCTTCCCAGCAAGGACATAAGCTCCCAATGTACCTGACAACGAGACTCTGAAAAAGTGTAGATTTGCAATCCCTCCAAGACACCAAATGAATTCCAGTACCAGATGACACCCAGCATTCCCTGAAAGCACAGTTATTTACATTACTGACACCTCCTGATCAGAATCTAAATCTGCCAGTTGGAGGGGGAGGCGCATTATGAACAGTTAGCATCTGTTGACAATCCAAGCATTTGCGTCAGAACAATGGCTTCATTCCAAGAAGAACAGCCAACATGGCGGCTCTCCAGAACCTGTGGGTGAGGGGGAATAAATGACAAAGACTATTTCTAGCACATCTACAATAACTTCTCATTTGTTTATATAGCAAATTTTTAACTAAACACTGAGGGAACACACATCTTTAAACTTATTTTAACAAAACATTTTTGTGGTCTGATTAGAAGTTAAATTTGTGGATTTAAGAACTATAGATATTCTGTTTTGTGAGGAGACAGAACTAGGCCAATGTCATCCATAATTTTTGATACCAATTACTTTACCAAAAATTCTAAAACATTTTTAAAACACAGATAGCATGTTGCGCTTTCAAAGCTTTTACCCTGGCACAAAGCGAGACCAACTGTCCCTGATTTAGGTATGCTGTACTGCTTCAAACACTTGCTTGCAAGGGCCAACTAAATAAACCACTCCCCAGGCTGAAAGTTACACCCAGGCTATATTTGTACTACCCACCAAATTGAAATTACCATCACCTCCATTATTGGCAATGAGCTCAAAGGCAAGTGGAGGCTTCACGGGTTTAAAAAAAAAATCATAAAACAGGCTGTGCACATTAAGTATCAATAAATCAAGGATCCACCGATGACCATGAAACCACTGTCAGAAAAACCCATCTGGTTCACCAATGTCCTTCAAGGAAGTAAATCTGCCTTCCTCACCTGGTTTGGCCTACATGCGACTCCAGACCCACAGCAATATGGTTGACTCTCAACTGCCCTGAAATGGCCTAGCAAGGGGAGGTGATAGCCTAGTTGTATTATTGCTAGGCCGTCAATCCAGAGACACAGATCATGTTCTGGGGACCTGGGTTTGAATCCTGCCACAGCAGATGGTGGAATTTGAATTCAACAACAATCTGGAATTAAGAGTCTAAAGATGACCATGAATCCATTGTCGATTGTTGGAAAAACCCATCTGGTTCACTAATGTCCTTGAGGGAAAGGAACAGCCATCCTTATCTGTCTGGCCTACGTGTGACTCCAGACCCACAGCAATGTGGCTGACTCTTAACTGTCTTCTTGGCAATTAGGGATGGGCAATAAATGCTGGCCTAGCCAGCGACGTCCTTGACCTATGAATAAATTTTTTAAAAAGCCGCTCAACTGGATTAATCGCTACAAAAATTCAAATGAAACCAGGTGGATCACCTGGTATCGACCAATGCACTGGAAAAGACAATGGCACAAATCGCACTCCTGATCTTGCAAAGTCCTCCTTACTTACATGTGGACACTAGTTCAAAATTAGAAGAGCTGTCTCACAGATCAAACAGCACCCTAACATTGTCATACTCATGGAATCACAGACAATGTCCCTGACACCACCATCACTGTCCCTGTTAAATCCTGACCCACCAGAAGGACAGACCCAACAGAAGTGGTAGCACAGCTGCATACAGGCAGGAGAAAGTTGCCCCAGGAGTTCTCAACATTGACACTGGGCCCCATAAAGCATCATGGCTTCAACTTAAATGTTGAAACCTCCTGATTACCACATACCCTCCCTTTCCTGATGAATCAGTTCTCCTCCATGTTGAGCAACACTTGAAGAAAGTACGGAGGTTGGCAAGGGCACAAAATGTACTCTGAGTGGGGGATTTTAACGTCCACCACCAAGACTGGCTGGGAGCAGCATTACTGATCGAGCTGGTCGGGTCCTAAAGGACATAACTGTTGGATTGGGTCTGCAGCAGGCAGTGAGGGAACCAACAAGAGGGAAAACATACGTGACCTCACCTTCACCAATCGGCCAACTGCAGATGTATCTGTTTATGACAGTATCGGTAAGAGTGACCACTGCACAGTCCTTATGGAGATGAAATCTCACCTTCAGATGTGAATTGAGAATCGAGAGTAATATGAGCACAAAGGAGAAACCTTCTCACCATTTATCCTCAGCACTGGCTTACTGTCTGGATTTCTCTCTCCTTAGACAGATTAATGAACAACCTGTGTTTAATAAGATTATGCCCATAACCTTAGAACAAACATGTTGCTGTTCACAGCTTTTTTTTGGGGGGTGTTGGGAGCTCAGCAGAATCCATGACCAATATGCAAACATCCATTTCATTTTTACATTAATATGGACAAAACACAAGGTAGAAAATACTATTTAGTGAAAACACCAAATTAAACAATCTCATTAAAAATCTCTAGCTAATGAGAGTAGCGAATTCTTAAACTTTCAGGAACTGGTTTCATTAAGTGACCAAGAATAAATTCCATTTGTTGTGACATTTTACAGCACATTATCCAAACATCTACTGGAGTTAAACCACACTACACCACATGAGCAATTGCCTTCTCAAAGTGACATATGACAGTCTTTTGGTCCCGATGTAGCATCCCATCTGAGCCAGTACGGAAATCTTAACATCCGGATTTGTTGGTCATATAGTCATAGAGATGTACAGTATGGAAACAGAGTCTTCAGTCCAACTCGTCCATGCTGACCAGATATCAGAAGCTAATCTAGTCCCACCTGCCAGCACCCAATGCATTTCCATCCACACCCTTCCTATTCATATACTCATCCAGATGCCTTTTAAATCCTGCAATTGTACCAGCCTCCACCACTTCTTCTGGCAGCTCATTCCACACACATACCACCCTCTGCATGAAAAAGTTGCTCCTTAGGTCTCTTTTATATCTTTCCCCTCTCACCCTAAACCTATACCCTCTAGTTCTGGATTCCCCAACCCCAGGGGAAAGACTTTGTCTATTTATCCTATCCATGCCCCTCATGATTTTATAAACCTCTATGACATCACCTCTCTGCCTCCAATGCTCCAGGGAGAACAGCCCCAGACTATTCAGCCTCTCCCTGTAGCTCAAATCCTACAACCCTGGCAACATCCTTGTAAGTCTTTTCTGAACCCTTTCAAGTTTCACAAAATCCTTCCAATAGCAAGGAGAATTACGCGCAATAATGCAAAAGTGGCCTAACCAACATCCTGTACAGCCGCAACATGACTTCCCAACTCCTATACACAATGCTCTACCAATACAGGAAAGCATACCAAATGCCTTCTTCACTATATTATCTACCTGCGACTTTACTTTCAAGAGCACAAGATCATAAGACATAGGAGTGGAAGTAAGGCCATTCGGCCCATACAGTCCACTCCACCACTTAATCATGGCTAATGGGCATTTCAACTCCACTTACCCTTACTCTCCCCGTAGCCCTTAATTCCTTGAGAGATCAAGAATTTATCAATCTCTGCCTTGAAGAGATTTAACGTCCCGGCCTCCACTGCGCTCCGTGGCAATGAATTTACAGGCCCACCGCTCTCTGGCTGAAGAAATGTCTCCTCATTCCCATTCCAAGTTGACCCCCTCTAATTCTAAGGCTGAGCCACAGGTCCTAGTCTCCCCAACTTATGGAAACAAATTCCCAGCATCCACCCTTTCTAAGCCATCATTATCTTGTAAGTTTCTATTAGATCTCTCCTCAACCTTCTAAACTTGAATGAATACAAAACAATATGACCACTCTCCTAAACTGTCTAAATCTTTCTGCAGCCTCCCCATCTCGTACTTGCTCACATTGAATTTCATCAGCCATTTCCTGGACCACTCTCCGAAACTGTCTATTTCCTCAGCCATCGCCCTCTGAACTCTAGGACGTAGCCCATCGGGGCCAGGAGATTTATCAATTTTTAGACCTTTTACCTTTTCAGCCAATCATCGTATGTTAGGCCGACCATTCCAGGGATCATCTGTGTGAATCTTCACTGGACACACTCCAGTGCCAGTATGTCCTTTGTGAGGTGTGGAGCCCAAAATTGGACACAGTATTCTAATTGGGACCTAGAGGTTTCTAAAGTCTCAGAAGCACATCGCTGCTTTTATATTCCAACCGTCTTGAGATAAGTTACAACATTACATTTGCTTTCTTAATCATGGACTCAGCCTGCAAGTCAATCTTTAGAAAATCCTGGAGTAGCTCTCCCAGATCCCTTTGTACTTTGGCTTTATGTATTTTCTCACCATTTAGAAAATAGTCCATGCCTGTATTAATTTTTCCCTCAAAGTGCAAGACCTCGCACTAGTTCACATTGAATTTCATCAGCCATTTCCTGGACCACTCTCCTAAACTATCTAAATCTTTCTGCAGCCTCCCCACCTCCTCATTACTACCTGCCTGTCCGCCTAACTTTGTGTCATTGGTGAACTTCGCCCCCAGTCCCTTCAGCCACATCATTAATATATAAAAAGTGAACAGCTGCGGCCCCAACACTGAACCCTGTGGGACACCACTTGTCATCAGCTACCATTCTGAAAAAGAACTTTTTATCCCAACTCTCTGCCTTCTGTCAGACAGCCAATACCCAATCCATACCAGTAGCTCACCTCGAACACATGGGACCTTACCTTACTCAGCAGCCTCCTGTGAGGCACCTTATCAAAGGCCTTTTGGTAGTCTAGATAGATAACATCCTTTGGGTGTCGCTAGTTTAACTTACTTGTTACCTCTTCAAAAGAATTCTAATAGATTTGTCAGGCAGACCTCCCCTTAACAAATCCATGCTGACTTGTTCTAATCCAACCCTGCACTTCCAAGAATTTAGAAATCTCATCCTTAAAGATAGATTCCAGAATTTTACCTACAACCAAGGTTAGGCTAATCGGCCTATAATTTCCCATCTTTTGCCTTGATCCTTTCTTGAACAAAGGAGTTACAACAGCAATTTTCCAATCATCTGGGACTTTCCCTGACTCCAGTGACTTTTGAAAGATCACAACCAATGCCTCCGCTATTTCCTCAGCCACCTCCCTCTGAACTCTAGGATGTAGCCCATCGGGGCCAGGAGATTTATCAATTTTTAGACCTTTTAGCTTTTCTAGCACTTTCTCTTTTATAATGGCTACCATACTCAACTCTGCTCCCTGACTCTCCTTAATTGTTGGGATATTATTCATGTCTTCCTGTGAAGACTGACACAAAGTACTTGTTAAGTTCTTCAGCTATTTCCTTATCTCCCATCAGTAGCATTCCTGCATCAATTTGGGGTGGCTCAATTTCTACTTTTGCCTCTTGTTTGTTTCTTATGTATTGAAAGAAACTTTTACTATAATTTCTAATATTACTGGCTAGCTTACCTTCATATTTGACCCTCTCCTTCCTTCCTTCTCTCTTTGTTATCCTCTGTTTGTTTTTGTAGCCTTCCCAGTCTTCTGATTTCCCAGTGCTCTAGGCCACTTTACAGGTTTGCTCTTTATCTTTGATACATTCCCTGACTTCCTTTGTCAGCCACGGCTGTCTAAGCGCACACACACACACACCACCCCCACCCCCCCTTACCCAGCATATAATCTCTATTTTCTCTGGGATGAACCTCTGTGCTGAGTCCTCAATTACACCCAGACACTCCGCCAATGTTGCTGTACCGTCTTCCCCACTAGGCTCTGCTTCCAGTCGATTTTCATCAGTTCCTCTCTCAGGCCCCGGTAATTACGTTTATTTAACTGTAACACCATTACATCCAATTTTGCCTTCTCTTTCAAACTGTAGACTGAACTCTACTATATTATGATCGCTGCCTCCTAAGTGTTCCTTCACTTTAAGATCTTTTATAAAAGTCTGGCTCATACATAGATCTAAGTCCAGAATAGCCCTCCCTTGTGGCTCCATCTCAAGCTGCTCCAAAATGCCATCCTGTAAGCATTCCATGAATTCCCTTTCTTTGGATCCACTGGCAACATTATTCACCCAGTTCATATTGAAGTCTCCCATGATCACCATTGAGAAAGGACATTAAGGGAAAGCATAGAATTAAAGAAATCAAAGAATGTCAGAATAAAGCAAAAAAGGAAAAAGTATTAAGTAAGATAGCTTTGCTGGGAAAAGCAGGAAGTCTAGCTCTGTAAAAGAACAAATTTAAGCAGCTATGAAATTTAAACATTAATCATTAAGGAGGAACAAAAGCCTTGGACAGATCACTTCAAGCTTAAAGTATCTCCAAGGAAAGACAACAGGGGTTTGAATAAAGAGTTTACTGACCAAGCGTGTGAGGTGGAAAATAATGAGGAATGGGTTTAAGACATAAAAAAAAGTCAGTAATCAGGTTTAAACAAGGACATGAGGTGATGAGTATGAGGATATCAACACTTTATGTCATCACCCGAGCAAGGGCAGTTTCATTATCGTTATTCTTGTAATGTGATCGGTCAACAAAAGACCAACAAGTTCATCATAAGCACAGCAGGAATGTGGTGAGGACATCAGGTTCATCAACTGAAGTTTGATTGACATGTTAAGTGGACATAAATTGTATAAATACTATAGATTGAGTGTGCCATTTTCAGAGTAGTCAGAGAGAGCACGAGGTTAGCAACTGCTGGTACTGCTACTCTGCTGAGGTTTTAGAACCTCCTACTTAGACTAGGGCTTGGTGTCTTGTTACTCTAACTCTGATACTGTAGTAAATGTTTAAATCAATGTGCTACACCTTTAATGGACTGCTTGTAAGAATTTTATTCTAGGCAATCGAACGATCTCAGGGAAAGAACCAGGGAAGGTTGAGTAGACTCAGTAGGGAGTCCTCCCTTACCCAATGAAGCTCTCAGGGAGGCTTTCTAACATGCCCTATTTCCTGGTACATCTTGCACCCCTGGTCCTGACCACTGCTGGGAGGTCTGTACATAACTCCCATTATGTTTTTTTTGCCTTTGTGGTTCCTCCACTCCACCCACACAGACTCCACATCATCTGACCTATGTCATTCAGTGCCATAGATTTAATTTCATTCTTAACTAACAAGGCAACCCCGCACCCTCTGCCCACCTCCCTGTCTTTTCGATAAGTTGTAAATCCTTGGATGCTTAACTGCCAGTCCTGAACCCCCTGCAACCACATCTCTGCGATGCCTGCCACATCATAATCATTCACAATGATTTGTGCCATTAATTCATCTACTTTGTTACGAATACTACGAGCATTCAGGTAAAGTGCCTTAATGCTAATTCTCTTATCCTCATGATTTCCATCATCTCCAGTAATATGTCCTAAGTTACCCTACCTTTTTGCTTAATTCCTAGTCTGCCTCGAACTTCAACACTGCACACATGCTAACCTGCTGCTCATCTTTCTACTTGACTCCATACTCCCTGTTGCTTTCCCTTTCCCTTCCCCCCCCCCCCCCCACCCCAGTTTAAAGTACTAGTGACCACTCTATTTATCCTTTTCGCCAGAACACTGAATCCAGATCAGTTCAGGTGGAGACCGCCCCATTGGTACAGATCGCCCTGGTTCCAAAACTAATGCCAATGTTCCATGAAATGGCTCATCCTGTCCACAGCCCTTTTCCTCATCCATACAAATCTAATTTCCAGACAAACTGGACTGCAAGGATATGTATGAGCAGATGTAACTGATTGGCTTTTGAACTAGTCACCAGTTAGAGACGGCAAAGGGCTTCTGCCAGCCAATGATATGATTGGACCGCAGGTATTCCCTCCTAGCCACAGACTACATTGACTTGGAAACTTATCACTGCTTCCGCAATTTTGTTTTCCCATTAATCAATCTGTTCAGGGATGTTCTCACACATTCCTGGAGCAGGTGAGACTTGAACCTGGGCCTCCTAGCTCACAGGTAGGAAAACTACCAATATGTTGCAACAGCCATATTCCTGCAGTGCAATTGAGTTAAAATCCTGGAACTCCATCCCTAACATCATTGTAGGTGTCCCTACAACAAATGAACTGCAGCGGTTCAAGAAGGCAACTCATCACCACCTTCTCATGTACAACTAGCAATAGGTTCATTTTTGGGATAATGAAATGCTCAATGATTACTACAATTAATGGCTGCCACAGATTCCTTTAGGAATCAGACTGGGGGATGGTAGGACTGACAAATTTTTAAAAAGCGGATCAGTTAGGACTATATTCATTGAGGCTAAGAAGAACTGGAGGTGATGGGGGTGGGGGATGTGGAAAATCTCAGAAATCTATAAAATTCCAACAGAATTAGGCAGGGTAAATATAGGAAAGATGTTCCCTACATTCAGGCAATCCAGAACTGAGAGTCATAGTGTAAAGATATGTGGTAGGTCATTTAGGACTGAGCCAGAGTCACAGAGCTCAGAAACAGACCCTTCAGTCCAACTCGCCCAAGTTTCCCCGAGCTGAAATGGTCCCACTTGCTTTCGTTTGCCCATATCCCTCAACCTTTCCGAACACGTACCTGTCCAAATGCTTTTTAAATGTTGTAACTGTACCTGCATCTACCACTTCCTCTGGCAGTTCATACCACACACGAAGCCACCCAGTGTGAAAAGGTTGCCCCTCTTAAGTCTTTCTCCTCTCAACTTAAAAATGTGCTGCTTAGCTTGGAACTCCCCGACCCTAAGAAAAAAAGTTTTTGGAATTCACCTTTTACCTATGGCCCTCAAGGTTTTATAGACCTCTATAAAAGGTCAGTCCAAGCCTATCCAGCCTCTCTTTGTAACTCAGTGATGAGCTTGTGGATTTCTCACAATACCAGCAATGCAATGTCTCATGAATGAATAAAAATAAGTTTATTTGTTGAAAAGAATCACAAATGCAATAAACAGCTTGTTGACAATTTAGCTACAAATAACAAATGAATTTCCTGACACGTGTTTAAAAGAAAAGCAGAGGGGGAATTTTGCTTCAGGTAAGAACAAGCTAAAACAAGCTGGTACTGATTCAAGCACTCCCACCTATCATGCATGGCTTTTACAAATGCTGGATTGTCTCTCATATGTTTAATTTCAAACTCTATATCAGACACTTGAAAATGAGGAGAAAGTGAGGACTGCAGATGCAGGAGATCAGAGTCGAGTGTGTGGTGCTGGAAAAGCACAGCTGGTCAGGCAGCATCCAAGGAGCAGGAAAATTGATGTTTCGGGCAGAAGCCCTTCATCAGGAATTTCTGATGAAGGGCTTATGCCCGAAACATCGGTTCTCCTTCTCCTGCTCCTGCTCCTCGGATGCTGCTGAACCAGCTGTGCTTTTCCAGCACCACACAACTTGAAAATGAGCCAAGGTAAAAGCAAATAGACATTTACAGACCATAGCTGATCCAATAGTAAATGAGCACCCTAACCATGCTTCCAATAATTGCAAACTGTTCACAAACAAGACAGTAGATACAAAAAGAATGTTTATTCTTGTGTGGAAGAATAAAACTAGAGGCCAATAGAATACCACCAAGAAATTAAACAAGAAATTCAGAAGAAACTTCTTTATCCAGTGCTGAGAATGTAGAACTTCTAATCACAGTGTGGCGAACATCCAAACAAATAAACTAGGAGAGGTTAGGCCATTCTGCCCCTCAATCTGCTCAACTATTTAATAAGAGTGTGGTTGACCTGTTGAAATTTCAAATTCCACATTGCCATATATCCCTGTTAACCTTTCATTCCTTTTCCTAACAAGAATCTACTCCTGTCTTTGGATATATCACTTTTGATATATCACTTTTGATATTTCTGAGTAGTATAAGTGCACCTAAGAAAAGCTAGATGAGCTTATGAAGAGGAGGGGAATTGCTAGCTTAAACAAGAAAAGATGGAGGGGGCTGGAATGGAGAATAAATGTCACAGATTTGTTGGTCCTTGCTCCTATCTGCAATCACGACGTGGAGATGCCAGTTTGGACTGGGATGGACAAAGTCAGAATTCACACAACACCAGGTTATAGCCCAACAGGTTTATTTGAAATCACAAGCTTTCAGAGCAGTGGAAAAGCTCGAGATGTCAAATAAAATTGTTGGGCTATAACCTGGTGTCATGTGTTTTGTAATATATGCAACAAAATGATTTCAGTTTTGTAGTTCAAAAATTTATGTAGTGTTATGCTATTGTAACTTGTTGAAATACATGAACTAAAAAAAATTAACAAAACTAAATAAATGCTAAAATTATCAAAGACACCCAATCGGTGGGTGCCATTCCATTAAGACAGGTCCATTCCATAATGCTAATGTTCATCAGAGAAGCTCCTATTGTTCCAATCGCTTTTTAATTCACCATTGTACTTCTCGTGGCCAATAACCAATTGAATCTTTCAAATTAAATTGCATTATTTACAGGCACTGAAATAACTCTTTGGTCCAACTCGTCCATGCAGACTAGGTTTTCCAAATTAAACTAGTCCCATTTGACTACTCTTCACCCATTTCCCTCTAAAGCTTTCCTATTCAGGTACCTGTCCAAATAGAACATAGAACATAGAACATAGAAGAATACAGCGCAGTACAGGCCCTTGGGCCCTCGATGTTGCGCCGATCCAAGCCCACCTAAACTACACTAACCCACTATCCTCCATATACCTATCCAATGCCCTCTTAAATGCCCATAAAGAGGGAGAGTCCACCACTGTTACTGGCAGGGCATTCCATGAACTAACGACTCGCTGAGTGAAGAACCTACCCCTAACATCAGTCCTATATCTACCCCCCCTTAATTTAAAGCTATGCCCCCTTGTAATACCCGACTCAATACGCGGGAAAAGGTTCATACTGTCGACCCTATCTAACCCCCTAATCATCTTGTACACCTCAATCAAGTCACCCCTAAACCTTCTTTTCTCTAGTGAAAACAGCCCCAAGTGCCTCAGTCTTTCCTCATACGATTTTCCTTTCATACCAGGCAACATCCTGGTAAACCTCCTCTGCACCCGTTCCAATGCCTCCACATCCTTCCTATAGTATGGCGACCAAAACTGCACACAATATTCCAGATGCGGCCGTACCAGAGTCTTATACAACTGCATCATGACCTCAGGACTCCGGAACTCAATTCCTCTACCAATAAAAGCCAGTACGCCATATGCCTTCCTCACCGCACTATTTACCTGGGTGGCAACTTTCAGAGATCTGTGTACATGGACACCAAGATCCCTCTGCTCATCCACACTACCAAGTATCCGACCATTAGCCCAGTACCCCATCTTTTTGTTATTCTTCCCAAAGTGAATCACCTCGCACTTAGCTACATTGAATTCCATCTGCCACCTTTCTGCCCAGCTCTGCAGCTTCTCTATATCCTGCTGTAACCTGCCACATGCTTCCTCACTGTCAACAACTCCTCCGACTTTCGTGTCATCCGCAAACTTGCTCACCCAACCTTCTAACCCCTCTTCCAGGTCATTTATAAAAATGACAAACAGCAATGGTCCCAAAACAGATCCTTACGGAACACCGCTAGTGACGGCACTCCATGTAGAAACTTTGCCATCAACTACTACCCTCTGTCTTCTTCCATCCAGCCAATTCCTAATCCAAACCTCCAACTCACCCTCAATGCCATATCTCCGTATTTTCTGCAGTAGCCTACCATGGGGAACCTTATCGAACGCCTTACTAAAATCCATATATACCACATCTACCGCTTTCCCCTCATCAACCTCCTTCGTCACCTTTTCAAAGAATTCAATAAGGTTTGTGAGGCACGACTTGCCCTTCACAAAACCATGCTGACTATCCTTGATCACATTATTCCTATCTAGATGTGCATAAATCCTATCCCTTACAATTCTCTCTAAGACTTTGCCCACAACAGAAGTGAGACTCACCGGCCTATAGTTACTAGGGCTATCCCTACTCCCCTTTTTGAACAAGGGAACCACATTTGCTATCCTCCAGTCTTCTGGGACTACTCCTGTAGACAAAGAGGACATAAAAATCAAGGCCAATGGCTCTGCAATCTCCTCCCTTGCTTCCCAGAGAATCCTAGGATAAATGCCATCAGGCCCAGGGGACTTATCTATTTTCACCTTTTCCAGGATTTCCAACACCTCTTCTCTACATACCTCAAAGCCATCCATTCTACTTATTTGTGCCTCAGTATTCTCATCGACAACAATGCCCTGTTCCTGAGTGAATACTGAAGAAAAGTATTCATTCAGTGTCTCCCCAATCTCTTCCGCCTCCACACGCAACTTCCCCCTACTATCCTTGACTGGACCTATTCCTACCCTAGTCATTCTTTTATTCCTAACATACCTATAGAAAGCCTTAGGGTTTTCCCTAATCCTATCTACTAAGGACCTTTCGTGTCCCCTCCTTGCTGCTTTTAGCTCTCTCTTCAGGTCCTTCCTGGCTACCCTATAACTCTCAATCGCCCCAATTGAACCTTCACGTCTCATCTTGAGATAGGCCGCCCTCTTCCATTTAACAAGGGATTCCAATTCCTTATTAAACCACGGCTCCCTCGCACGACCCTTCCCTACCTGCCTGACAGGTACATAATTATCAAGGACACTCAATAGTTGCCCCTTGAACAAGTTCCACATATCATTTACACTCTTGCCTTGGAGTCTACTTTTCCAAGCCACACATCCTAAGTCATGCCTCACCGCATCATAATTTCCCTTACCCCAGCTATAATTCTTGCCCTGTAGTACACACTTATCCCTCTCCATCACGAGTGTAAAAATCACCGAATTATGGTCACTATCCCCAAAGTGCTCACCTACCTCTAATTCTAACACCTGGCCTGGTTCGTTACCCAGAACCAAATCCAGTATGGCCTCACCTCTTGTTGGCCTGTCTACATATTGTGTCAGGAAACTCTCCTGCACACATTGAACAAACACTGACCCATCTAACGAACTTGAGCTATAGCTTTCCCAATCAATATCAGGAAAGTTAAAGTCCCCCATAACAACCACCCTATTACTGTCACTCATCTCCTGAATCACCTTCCCAATCCTTTCTTCAATGATTCTAGGACTATTAGGAGGCCTGTAAAAGACTCCCAACAGGGTGACCTCACCTTTCCTATTCCTAACCTCAGCCCAAACTACCTCAGATGGCAAGTCCTCATCCATCGTCCTTTCCACCGCTGTAATACTGTCTTTGACAAGCAATGCCACACCTCCCCCTCTTTTACCCCCACCTCTAAACCTACTAAAACATTTAAATCCCGGAACCTGCAACAGCCACTCCTGTCCCTGTTCTAGCCATGTCTCCGTAATAGCCACAACATCGAAGTCCCAGGTACCAACCCACGCTGCAAGTTCACCTACCTTATTTCGTATACTTCTTGCATTGAACAAATGTTTTTTTTTAAATGTTGTAACTGCACCTCCATCTACCACTTTCTCTGGCAATTCATTCCACACACTTATCACTGTCTGTGAAAAAGCTGCCCCTCAAGTTCCTTTTAAATCTTTCTCCTCTCACCTTAAATATATGCCCTCTAGTTTTGAACTTCCCTACTCTAAGGAAAAGACCTTTTCCATTCATTTTATCTATGCCCTTCATGATTTTATAAATTTTCTAGAACATCACCCCTCAACCACCAGCTCTCCAGGGGGAAAAAAAATTCCAGCCACTCCTTGTAACTCAAAGCCTGCAATCTCAGTAACATCCTTATACAGGGGAACCTCAATTACCCGAATATCGGATTATCCGAAGGAGATCTCGAGGCCCCGATAGAAACGTTACATCAAAGACGTGTTTCCAGCAGCAATCGCGGCTTTTGTTTACAGTGATTAAACATGCACCGTCTCCAAATGACTGACCTCCCACCTTCTCTCTGCCCCCACACTTTCCCTGGAGTTCTACAGAGGGGTATACCCTAACCCCCACACCCTCCACCCCCCAGGAATAATCTCCCCAACATTGTCCTGTACAGGGCAAACGTGGAACCTGTCAAAAAACTGCAGTAAAAAGTTGTCTGTGTATCTGTGGCTGTGCGATATTTGGAGACTTACCCCTCAAAAGCACTCTTATTGTTGGTGTGCAGTCCAGATGCGGCCCAGTGTGGGGTGGGTGGGGGGGGGGGGGGTGGTGGCAGGGGGCTGTGTTGGGGGCAGGGGCTCACGCGCTTTGTGCTGGGGACCGGGGACGGTGGTGGACTGGGTTGGGGAGGTGGGGGTTTGTACCGGGTTGGGGTTGCAAAATGGGTGTTGCTGCAGTCTCCTGAACGGGGAGCAGACTTTAAAACCCTGAGCCCCAGAGGAAAGGCATTTAGTCGATTTTCCGAATAATCGATTATCCGAACGAAATAGTGCCTGCCCATCACGTTTGGATAATAGAGTTTCCACTAATTCTTTTCTGCACCCTTTCCATTTTAATAACATCCTTCCTTCAGCAGGGCAAACAGAACTGTACACAGTACTCCAAAAGTGGCCTCAAAGTGCTGTACAACCACAACATGATGTTCCAATTCCTACACGCAGTGGTCTGAACAATGGAAGCAAACATATCAAATGCATTCTTCACCACCCTGTCTACCTACGATGCAATTTTTCAAGGAATTATGTTCCTGAATCCCTGTGTCTCTCTGGTCAACAACATTCTGCAGGACAAATCAACATGAACTGATATCACCCACTTGTCCTAAGTATATAAGGTGTTCATTAGAGCTCCTCCTTTTTCAAGTCCAACACATTCCAAACCAGGTGTTCCTTCAATGTGATTAATCAACATCTGAAGTATAAACAAAGCAGCTCACGTGCATTTGCTTTCACACAGTAGCTGCGTATTGCTCAAGACTTTGTTTAAGCCTGTGACGTTCACAGATTACAAGTGCAAGCACTTAGTCATTTACACAGTACAGTTTATTACACAAACACAACAGCAACTCTGCAGATAAAGGCTGAATACCAGTGTCTGTCCTTGGTGGGTAAATATTAGTCTGGCCCCTAATCCAGCAATTGATTAAAGTATGGATCACAATGGTTTAGACATCATCAGCCTGAAGGACAGAGTTTTGTCCTTGTCTGTGTATAAGCCCCTTAAACATAATGTGTACACGCTAGATGGCCAAAGTTTTCAGTTGGTGGGTATATGACTGGTAAGGTTACTCTCTAGTGTCCAAACATGGACTCTTCCTGTTATGTTTTCCTCCCATGACTCAATTTCTTCTCTCCTTGGATGAGTTAGCCACTAAATCCATTTCTATTCAGCTTGTCACTGTGCAAACTGGACTGTGTCTTACTGGGAATGTGAATGACTGATGTACATGGTCAGAGTGCCAAGCAAGCATACACAGCACAATGCAATGCCTACTAGATCCCAGAGAGCTCTGGTGATATTAGTCTCCTGTTAAAAACAGCCACAAATCAGTTGTCTTAATAAATGAGTACAGCAGGTGGGGAAAGAGAACAGGAATCGGAGACAAATAATAAGAACATAATAGATAAGAGTGGAAGTAAGGCCATTCGACCCACTGAGTCCGCTACCATTTAATCATGGCTGATGGGTAATTTCAATGCAAGACTTCAATTTTTATTACAGTGGCTTTGAACTTTCACACTTCTAGAAACACACAAGGAGAGCCAGCAACACTTTTACAAAAACTATATTCCAGAACTGAAGCTCCTCAGGGCTCTTCAGGGCAAATTTCAGTGTACCTACCTCTCAGCCAGAAGGCCTGGATACAAATCCCAACTGCTCCAAAGGTGTCAGATCATCACTGAACAGGTTGATTTAAAACACAGTCTATCCCTTCCACCTAACTTCTGGTATCCCAGAATAGGCCCTCCTTTCCCCCAGTCTTAGAATCAGCTCTTGTGCTCGACCTGGCTCAGTTGGTAACTTTTCCTAACCTCAGTCAGGATATTGCGGATACCACTGCAGACACTTGAGCGAAAGGTCTACAACAATAGCTCAGTGCAGCATTGAGGGAATGTCACCCTCCTGGAGACTCCAATCTGCCCACTCAGGTGTATGTTCAAGTTCCATTGTACTATCTTAAATAAGAGCAGGCAATTTAACCCCAGCTTTGTGGAATATAGTTCATTTTTAATAGTTTGAGAGATGAACATCTGGTTATCGTGACACTGCTTCTCCGACGAGCCTGCTGCCAGCAATCTAGATGCACAAAGGATAATGATTATTGGGGTTTGAGATCAATCATCTCAGCTCGAGAATATCTCTGTACGAGTTCCTCGGGGTAATATCCTAGGCCCAAAACTTTTTCTTCTGTTTCATCAATGACCTTCACTTCATCATAAAGCCAGAAGTGGAGATGTTCACGGATGACTGCATGATCTCCAGCACCATTTGACACTTCTCAGACACCATAGTCCATGTTCAAATGCAGGAAAATTTGAACATCTAGAATTGGGCTGGAAAGTGGCAAGTGACATTTGTACCACAAACACTGGGCAATGAGCATTTCCAATAATAGAGAATTAACAAATGCCTTTACCATTACTGAATCCTCCACTATCAACATCCTGAGAGTTACAGTTGACCAGAAACTCAACTAGACTAGTCATATAAATACTGTGGCTACAAGAGCAGGTCAGAGATTAGGAATCCTGCAGCAAGAAACTCACCTCCTGACTTTCCAAAGCCTGTTCATCATTTTGAGGGCACAAGTCAGGAGAGAACAGTCTCCACTATTCAATTCTAATAGCATTAAAGAGGATCAATGCAAGGACAGAGCAGCCCACTTGATTGGCCCCCATCTCATTCACTTCTTTCACCCTGGCACACCATGGCAGTAGCGTGTATCATCTACAAGGTACACTGCAACTATGCACCAAGGATTCTTCGAAAGCACCTTCCAAACCTATGACTTTTACCATTTAAGGCAAAGCCAGCAGACATGTGGGAACACCAAGACCTGCAAGCTCCCCTCCATGACACACATCATCTTGACTTGGATCTTAGTGGGCGGCACGATGGCACAGTGGTTAGCACTGCTGCCTCACAGCGCCAGAGACCCGGGTTCATTTCCAGCCTCAGGCGACTGACTATGTGGAGTTTGCACGTTCTCCCCGTGTCTGTGTGGGTTTCCTCCGGATGCTCCGGTTTCCTCTCTCAGTCCAAAGATGTGCAGGGTCAGGTGAATTGGCCATGCTAACTTGCCCGTAGTGTTAGGTAAGGGGTAAATGTAGGGGTATGGGTGGGTTGCGCTTCGGCGGGGCGGTGTGGACTTGTTGGGCCGAAGGGCCTGTTTCCACACTAAGTAATCTAATCTAAAATCTAATCTAATCTATATTATCAGTCCTTCATCACTGGATAAAAATCTTGGAATTCTGACTTAACTGTACATAACTTAAGGACTGTAACAGAACAAGACAACAGCTCACCAGCAACCTCTCAAAGGCAATTAGGGATGGGCAAACAAATACCAGCCTAGCCACAAAGCTCATTTCCCATGAATGAATAAGTAAGTAAAAATTTATGCATGGTCTATTTTAAGCACTTTTATACAAAGCTTCATTGGCTATAAAATGCTTTACAGAGATGTCCAGAGGGCATGAAAGGCAATATATTAAGGCAAGCTTTTCTGCTCCCAAGCTCTTCCATATAACATGCAGACATTCATGCAGTGTGGGGTAAGTAACAGATAACCATGAGGCATTCATTTCAAGAAAAACAAAACCCAATTATTTCAACTGCAAACAGCCACAATTCTCTGCAAGCCACACTGAGGTTATAAATGTCTTTTCTAAACACAGCAAACTGAATTTGTAGTTTTTTTAAAAAACAACTTCTGCACAGAGGAGGAGGACAGATATTATTGAGCGAGAACAGCTCATTCCTGCGTCAGCTAGCTAACCTCATTGTTATTGCCTACATTGGTATACCTCGTTCAGCTGGGCTCTTTACCTCTGGACTGAAACAATAATTTTTGAATCAACATGAATGTTTTGCTCCGATGGTAACAGTGCACTGCAAAAGCTGCTTCAATTATCAAGCACCCCTCATTTCTACATTCATTGTCACTAGTCTGGTTTGACCCTCATGGTTTAAAACCTGCTGTTCCTGTTATCCCATACAGGCTGTAAGCAGCTAGGATGACACAAACTGAAACAGACATGCCTTTGATCTCATAACAGCGAATCTGCGAAAGCAGGTGTCTGCCACAGATTAGTAATTGTTATGTTAGAATAATATGTTAAATATTCATTGGTACGTACTTCATAGCATTGGACAGATTGCCTTGAACTTTAAAAGGAGTTGCAATTCTTATTGAGATTTTTCTAAATAACCCTTTCTAGGGTTTAAAGCTCAACCAGAGATCAAATGAAAGTCTATGAATTTTATTTTTGTTGGAACATTTCAGTGCTCCAAATATGAGCAGGATATCATTGACAAATATCACACTCTTCAAACATTCCGCATACATAAAGGTTCAGTACAGAGAGGTGCAATGAAGTCAGACACAATTATACATGCACAATATATAAAAATTAACAGTGTAACCTGATCAAGAGTTTGCCTAGCTTAGACAGACTAAACAGTTACCTGGGATTGATTAAAGTGTGATAATCTAATCAAGGGACTGGTTATAAACTATAACATTGCCCTTGAATGTGGCAATATAATTAGAATCCCTGGGCTCAATTACTAGTTGTAATTAATTTCCAAATTTCCATTAATCTATACGAGCACAGAATACATAGCACTGAAGTAGGTCATTTAATGCAACTAGCACATGCTGGAATCAGAGTCCTGCAATGATATTCCAGTATATCACAACCATCTGTTCAATATGCAACAAATTATAGTGAAAATGTTTATACTCACTGGGAAAGTAACAAGTTACGAAATCATCCTCAAAAGAAAGAAAATATGAACAACATTTCTGTGGTCTAGAAACATAGCAACAGGAGCAGACCATTCAACCTTTCAAGACTACTCCGCCATTCAATATGATCATGGTTGATTGAGCTATACACCCTAATCTCACCCTCTCCCCATATCTGTTGATCCCTTTAGCCCCAGCAACTATATCTAGCTTCTCCTTGAAAACACAATGCTTTGGCCTCAACCAATTCCTGTGGTAGTGAATTCCACAGGAATTTATCCTTATCCCCATCTTAAGGTTTACCCTTCACCCATAAACTAATGACCTCTGGTTCTGGATTTACCCGCATCATAAGGAACATTGTTCCTTCATTTAATCAGTTTAGTCCTGCTAGAATTTTATAGATTTCCTTCATTCTTCTAAACTCCAGTGAATTCAATCTCTCCTCATATGTCAGACCTGCTATCCCAGGAATCAATTCAGTAAGCCTTTGCTGCACTCCCTCTATAACAAGAGTATCCTTCCTCAGATAAGGAGGCCAACTGCACACAATATTCCAGATATGGCCTCACTAATGCCATGAATAACTGCAGCTAAAGATCCTTGATCCTGTACTCAACTTTGTTGCTAAGTAGGCCAGCATGCATTTTGCGAGACACATTAATCTTTTGTGTGGTACTTTGTCAAAGGTCTTTAGAAGTCCAAACAAGCCACACCAACTGGCTCTCCAATTCCCTCCCCAATCAATTCTTATAGCTGGATCCTCAAAGAATTCCAGGAGATCTTGCAAGTATGATTGCCCTTTTGTAAATCCACTCTCACTCGGCCTGATTCTACCACTGTTTTCTAAGTGCTCTGCTATTAAATCCTTGACAATGGACTCTAGCATTTTCCCCATGACCGACGACAGACTCCCTGGTCTATAATTCCCTATTTGCTTTATATCTTCCATTAAATAGCAGGGTTACATTAGCAATCTGTAGGAACTCTTCCAGCGTCTTAAGAATCTTGGAAGGTAACCACCAATGAATCCACTATTCCTAGGGCCACTTCCTTAAGTACTCTGGGATGTAAACGATTAGACCCTGAGTATTAATCTTTCTTCAATCCCACCAATTTCTTGAACACCATTTTGTTACTAATACAGATTTGCTTTAGTTCCTCCCTCTCAATAAACATGTGTTCTCCATTATTTGTTGTATTATTTGCATCCTCCTTTGTGAAGGCAGAAGTAAAATATAAATTTAGTTTATCAGCCATTCCTTCTCCCCATTATAAATTCTCCTGCTACTGACTGTAATGGACCTACATTAAGTTTTACCGATCTTTTTCTTTTTTCAGTGTCGAGGCACTTTTAGTCAGTTCTTATGTTCTCTGTAAGTTGACTTATTTTTCCCTGTGTCAATGAATCCCTTGGTCCTCCTTTGCTGACTTCCAAACCGCTCCCAACCCTCAGGTCGGTTTCTTTTTCTTGTCAATTTATATGCCTCTTTCTTGCATCTAGTACTATCTCTAATTTTCCTCATAAGCCATGTCTTAGGGACTCTTCTCTTTGCATTCTTGTGCTAGACAGGAATGACAATTTTAATAGTTCACCCATTCACTCTTTGAATGCTTGTCCTTCCCTACCCACTATCATTCCTTTCAGTAACATTTCCCATCCATCAAGGCCAACTCACACCTCAAACCATCATAGTTCCCCTTAAGATTCAGAACCCTCGTCTCAGACTCAGCTGCCACAATCTCCATCTTGAAAAATTCTATCACATTAAGATCACATACCTCAAGGGGTCTCACAACTACATTACCAATTATTCATTTCTCAACACATAGATTAGTCATGCTACAGCCTTCTGGATTCAATACTCCATTCAATTATTTCACATCATAACCGTTGCTCCCACTTGTTCAGAAAACAGGTGTCGGTTCTGCCTTTGTCATTTTCTGATTCTTGAGACGCACCATGCTCCTTTCATTACTGCCCTCTTTCACTGTGCACCATCAGTCCTTCTGGCATTTAATTGCTGCTACCTTTCACCCAACCAGAGCATCCCTTCTGTCCTTGCCCTCCTCCATCTCCTTCCTTACTGTACACTCTCATACATTTTCTGAGTTCTAATGAAAGGTCATACACTGGAAATATTAACTGCTTCCCTTTCCACGGGTGCTGTCTGACCTGCCAAGCGTTACTGCATTTTGGTTTTACTGTTCTACATCAGTTCTCAAGCAGCTTGATAGTGACTGTTTTATTTTAGTATTTCTCCAAACTTTACAAAGAACTGTGGATGTGAAGACCTGGAGAAATTGCTGAAGAAACACAGATCTGGAAACAACTGTGGAGAGAAAGCAGTGTGCTAAAGAAGAGTCACTGGATTCAAAACTTAATTCTGCTTTCTCTCCATAGATGCTGCCAGACCCGCTGTAAATTCTCCAGTAATTTCTGTTTTTGTTGGAGAAAATGTATTGCCTTCTTCAGCCAATACCTTTTGCCAATAGATAGTGACAATCAAAAACTACCCTCCAGTTTTATTTTGTCACTTCTGGGAAAAGTTGGGCCTTGGGAGGAATGAGGGAGAGAGAGAGACAAAAACCACACCAAGACAAATATAGCAGCAGGAGGCCATGAGACCCAACAAGTGGGTTCCACCACTCAATGTCATCATGAACTGATAATTCCTAAATTCACTTTCTTGCCTTTTCCCATAACCCTAGATTCCTATAATAATTAATATCCTGTCTGTCTCAGGCTTAACAATCCAGCCTTAACAGGGCACTATTGTAAAGAATTTCACAGATATTCACTACCCTCCTAAAAAGGAAAAAAATCATTTGTATTGGTCTTAAATGGACAAGGTCCTTAATTGGAGATATTGCTGTCTGAAACTAGTTCCGCCAAGTCCCTTATATCTTGCAGGATTTAATGAGTCTGCCTCTCATTGTTCTGAGGTTCACAGAGTAAGGGCCCAAATTCTAAGAAAATCCCTCCAGACCCAGAATCAATCTGTGAAACTCCTCTGGCCTGCCTCTAATGCCAGTATATCTTTCCTTAGACAATGACAAAAAATTATTCATAGTATTCCAGCTGTAGTCTGATTATTGCCTAGTCAGACTAGAGTTTTGATCAACTTTGCTTTTTTGACCTGAAAATCTGCCCAGGCCCCCACTCAAGCATAAGGATGAGGGTGCTTTGGTCTTGATCAGGAGCAAAGTGCTACACCAAAAGATTACTGAAAGGACATTTATTTTAGGGGAGTGTTTGGGTGAATCAGACCAGACAGATCAAAGACAATGTCTGTTATTGACGGTAATGGTTCTGAAAAGTTTAATGTTCACATTACACTAGTCCCATTCTACTGATGGGACTGTCTGTGGGTGGAGTAGGGGGTTCAACCTTATGTTTCCGAGGTGAGGCGTGGGGCAGGGGCACAAAAACAGAGATAGGCCATTCAGCCTTTATAGCCTCCTCTGCCATTTATTATGATAATGATTGATCATGTAACTCAAGAGTTTGTCTCTGTTTTCCCCCCCCATATCCTTTGAGCCCTTTAGCCCCATGTCCCATATCAGACTCCTTGAAATCACATGATATTTTGGCCTCAACTGCTTTTTCCAAATTCCACAGGCTCACCATTCGTTGGGTGAAGAAATGTATTCTTGTCTCAGTCCTAAATGCTATCATCAGGAACATCCTTCCTGCATTTACCCTGTATAGTACTGTCAGAATTTTATATGTTTCTATGCAAGTGTTCTCCTCCAAACCACCCTCCACTCTTCTGAAGATCATTACATGCGTCAGTTCCGCCACCCCAGGAATCAGTCCTAGTGAACCTTTGCAGCATTACCTCCATCACAAGAACATTGTTCCTCAGGTATGACAACCAAAATTGCACAGACTGCTCCAGATGTGGTTGCACCAAGGCCCGATACAATTGCAGCAAGACATCCCTGCTCGTGTAGTCACATCCTCTCACTATGAAGGCCAACATACCATCTGTCTTCTTTATTACCTACTGCACCTGCATTCTTATCTTCAGCAACTGGTGTCTGAGAAAACCCAGCTCTCATTGCACTTTCCTCTCTCAGTCTATAGGCATTCAGATAATAATCCACCTTCCTGTTTTAGCTATCTAAGTGGACGATCTTACATTTATCCACATTGTACTGCATCTGCCATATATATGCCCACTCACTCAGCTTGTCTAAATCCTCCTCACGGCTCATCTTTCCACTCAGCTTTGTTATCTGCAAGTATGGTGATAACTCATTAAGATCCTGGCAATTATGATGAAGTGTAGTTACCTACTGCTATCATGCAAAAAAACCTTCCCTGAGCATGGATGTCCTGCTGAGATTCTGGTGAAACCGCATTTGGAATACTGTGAGCACCTTTGTGCGTGTACCTAAGGGTAGAGGTGATGGCCTTGGAGGGGCCAGGACTGGTCATCTAGGAAAACACCACATCCTGAGCAAGATTTATCAAACGGAAGCAAATTACAACTCAAGAGTAAGTTTCTAATTAGTATTTGTGCCAAAGCTTTCCACCTTTCAGCGAGGAATAATTTGCATTTAGAGTAACAGCTACAATAACAAGATCACAATTACATGCAAGCTGTTTTTGGGATTTTCTTCATACGGCAATAACTCATTTAATGTTTTGTAAATAGTTAAAAAATCATGGGTTACACGAATATTCGGGCTGAAGAACAGGATCAAATCTGAGGAAATATGCCATGGTACCCAAGCAGCCTCACTTGTTGAGAGATTTATCATAACTCTGCTGCACAGAACACATCTATTTTTTAAAAAATTCCTACATCTCAATCCAGTGACCACACAATGTCAGAACACTTCATTGCCAAACCATAAGTCAATGCATTGACCTGTTAAAATTCACCTCAATAGTGATGCATTGACCTGTTACTTTGGGGAGAATTCTGATATTAATTCATCTTTCAACACTAAAGATTTTGCATATTCAAGTTTCGTTCAAGTCACAACTTTGGTGACTGATAAAGTTGATCTGAAGAGTTTTTAACCTGCTGCCATGGCTTATTAGTGACTTGTGACATTTCCTGTTTGTGTAATCTCGTGAGTTGTTGTGATCTGGGATGCAATGTCTCAAACAGAATATTAAATAAATATTTGGATAGAGAAAATGCACAGCACCACTGGGAAAGAGCAGGGATTTCAAATATTAATGTTCTAAATGAAGGGTAAAGATAGATTTCAGGTCAATAATATGAAAAGCATGAATCAATGCATTTTAGACTGGAAACCATGCATTAAGGCTGTGCACAACATACACCAGCTCAGGATTAAGCTGTAGTATGGGGACATAACAGTGTTGACAGCATTATACAAATGTTTCACATATCCATTAAAAGAGACAGCACTTATAGGTCATAACTGCTTCTGAAGTTACTGTTTAACCAGCTGATCTTCAAACTTGCAAAAGTACACAAGCCAAAGGAGATCAGCTGAGCCATCTGACTAACTGGAATTTGAACAAGTCTCAAGTCTCCAAAACCCAGATTTTGTAACTGGGCAATACCTTGATGATATGATTATGTGGATATGTGAATCTGCTTTTGGAGATTTCCTGGGGCAGTGAGTGTGGTGGAACTCAATATTCACTTGTGAATATCCAGGCATTTTCAGCCATTCAATTCCCTTACTTAGGATACCATAAAGAGCCGTAGCAGATTTTCTCAATGGTGCGATCAATATTTCATGTATTAAACCATAAGTCACTGTTTCAAAAGCATAGTATTACAGACCAAATCAGTGGCAGAGCCTTTAACCGGTGAGGTTAATGATGAGTCTCTTACCTTGGAAGAGAGAAGCATCATGAAAACAAATTTGGAAGATTTGTCATCTTCATTAAAGAAATAGGTACAAAACTGCCTGGAACTCAATCACAGCAGGAGGTTAACAAGGTGGGAAAGGGATGAAGCACATCATTAGGTTCGGTGCATATAGCTATATGTCCAACATATTCTTCACATGTCTTCACAAGTGCTAGATGTTGACACTTGAGGTGAAAGAGAATTCGATTCATTGGCACGAACACCACTCACCTCTACAAGTTATTTTTAAAAACAATTAAGAGACTTAAGTTTTTATTAAATATCTACAAATTTGACAATATAAGAACTAAAATCTGGGGTAAAACAAGTTGCAACATTGATCTCTGTAGAGCTTAAAAGGAATCCTACTGAAAGAAAACATTGTTACTTAAATATGTAGTTTATTCACTCAAAACATAATTAAATTTCTGATTATATCTACATCAGCAAGATACATGTTGCGGGAAAAGATTTTCCTTACTAGGCTAGAAGCTAAGAACCCAAACCAGTTCCAGCCAGTCAAACTCAACAAAATGCCAGAAGTCATTGGTCTGGTTTATTACAAAGATCAGCTGCAGCACATTATAACCTTCAACAGTTCATTGTACAATAAACTTGCTGTAATAGTATCATAATCAATCATTAGCCTGTACAACAGTGACTACACTAAAAGTACAATAATTCATTACAGGTGGAATTCTTTGCAGTGTTTCTGAGAATTAATCAGGGGTTATATAAACATGGACCTTTCTTTAGAATGAATGCCATCAGATTCTGGACAAATTGGTACTAATGCACTTGACAATTATACCCTTGCAGCCACTACCTTTACTCTCATCAATAAACATGAAAGAAAACAAAGCTCCCATTTAGTGGTGATCTATATAATAACCATTTGATATGCATTTTACATTGTGAAAATACATTTTACTGTGACTTTAGTTGAAATTTAATGGCATTACCTTCACTGAACTGCCCACTATTAACATCTGGGGGAGGGAAGGAGGGAGGGAGGACCATTGACCAGAAATTGAACTGCACTAGCAACAAAAATAGTGCAATTAGGCACTTGTACTGAAGTGATAGCGTCCCCACTTGTGGGCCAGAAGGCCAGGTTCAAGTCTCAACTGTCCCAGAGGTATGACGTAAGATGTCAGAACTGGTTAATAAAAAGTTTATCAATACAGTTTTGAATTCAGTAGCAAGCAACTAAGGTCCCAATTCCCCAAAGCCTAGCTGCCTTTACAAGTCAGCAGTCTGATGGAATATTCTCCAGTTAACTAGGCAGGTGTTGCTCCAACACCACTCAAAAAGCTTGACATCATCCAGAACAAATCAGCCCCACTTGATTGGCACTTCATACACCAACTTCAACATTCCCACTCTTCACTGATACTAGCTGCAACAGTATGTACCATCTGTGTCATGCACTGCAGTAACTCACCAAGCTCCATTCACAGCATCTTCCAAAGACAAGACCATTGCCACAAAGTTCAAGAGCAAATGACACACAGGAACCTGCCAGCTCCCCTCCAAGCCCTACATCTTACTTGGACGTATATTGTCATTCCTTCACTGTCACTCAGTCAAGTTCTGTAACTGCTTCTCTTACAACACTGTGCGCCCTCAGACCACAAAGATGGCAGCAGCTCAGCACTACCTTCCCCCGAGCAATAAATGGTGTTCCAGCCAGCAATGTCCACATGATAAAATTAATATTTTTTTCAAAAATTAAGTATTCTTGGAAATCCTGGCAAAGCAGTAAGTACCTATCAGCAGTGATTCATTGCCTATGAAATGCCTTAGGCATACAAAGCCATTGCAGACCCATGTCCTTCAAGGTAGTTTCTTTAGAATCTCTGAGCAACATTGGACATCTATAATAAATCAAAAAGTCCAGCTATCATATGCAATCAGTCAGCTGATGGATTTTTTTCATTAAAGGGTTTGTTAGAGGGGTTGAGTAAAATCAGAGTTAACCTACCAACAATTTTGGACAATTCAATATTTTGATGTTAGAGAAATTTCTGAAAACTTTGTAAACTTTCACTGACCCTAACAATGATTTTCCCAATGAAGTTCCAATAAGACGCATTATTTATTTTTAAATTTCTCAAGAATTGCTTGACAGCGCCCAATGAGGCAGCCACATACTTTTCTACAACAGGTACATCAATATAACAGCTCATGTTAAACGATACAGAAGCTGACTTTTGTTAAGAGATGGCAATAAACTGTCAGACTGCCCTGCCACCTGTATCAGAGATAACAGACAAGAGAAACCCTGTCCCACTGAACCGTCTGCCAGAGTGAATCTGTTAAGATTGTTGGTATTAAAACTGATGAGTGGATTCATTGGAAGTATGAGCATGGTTAAACTATTCAGCTCTTCAAACATGTTCTGCCATTCTTAACTCTTTCATCCTACCTACCTTTGTAGGTCAATCAAAGCTCTAATTCAGTCTTGAGAATATTCATGTTCCAGCCGCCACAACCTTCTCTGAACTGCTTCAAGTGAGTTGATCCCACCTTAAGCAAAAAGACCAAAGCTGTGCATGCATTCCAGATGCTGCCTCAATGCTTGTAACAAGACTTCCTTACATTTATTACAAAAGGGGTGGAGTATAACATTCAATTCACCTTTCTAATTTTTTTGCCATATCTGCATGGTGTTTTGTGGTTAGCATGAGGATGGATAGATCCTGCTGCACCCCAACATTCAGCAATATACTCCATTTAAATAATATTTTGCTTTCCTATTTTTCTTACAAAAGTGAATAACCCACCATCTGCCAACTTTTGGCATACACACTTAACATACCTCTGTTCTCTGCAGATCTTTTACACCTTCCTTAGCAGACATAGCCACAATACAGTAGTCCCCTCATCCAAGTCAATTACATAAATGAGAAGATAGTTAAGGCTCCAACACTGATCCTGTATCACTCTGCTAGTTGCTTTGCCAACCTGAAATGACCCCTTTATCCTGACTCTGGCTAACCAGTGGTAAACAATCCTCTACCTTGCTAAGAGATCACCAACAAACAACATGAATTCTTATCACATGCAGTAAATCTTTGTGTGGCATCTTTTGAAATGCCTTTTAGAATTCCGAACGCATGACTGACTGGTTCCCTTTATCCAACCTGTGTCACTTCTTCAAAAGAACTTCAATAAATGTGTCAAATAACGTTTGATTAAGTTGGAGGGCCTGGAATAAGTGAATGGAAAGGACTTAATTCTCTTAGCAGAGAGATCATTGACTAGGCGGTCAGATTTAAAGTGATTGGTAGGATTAAAAAAAAACAGCGGAGGAAAACAGCACTTCATCCAAAGTGTGGCAGGGGTCTGGAACTCTTGAAAGAACCTTTGAATCATTTAAAAGTTATCTGGATAGCTACCAACAGTCCTAACTTCTCCAGGGATACCAAGCGTTAGAAGATGTGATTAGCCTGGGTAGCTCATTTTTCAGTTTGCACAAACATGATTGGTAAAGTGATCGCCTTCGTATTGTTAATTTTTCAATGTTTTCTAAATGTTAAATAGCTGAGAGGTGGAATTCACAGGGAACGAGAGAGGATGGGGAGGGACAGTATATGAATTACACTTTAGGAGGACTAGAACAGACAATGGGCTGAATGGCTTTCTTCTGCAGTATGATTATTGTTTGATTATTACCCTTTTACAAATTCAAACGGACCTTGCTTGATTGTATTCTGATTTTCTACATGCTCTTCTTCCATCTCCTTAATAATGGATTAAGAATGCTAGACTAAAGATGATGCTAGACTAACTGGCTAAGAGTTCCCTACTTTGTGCTTCCTCCCCTTTCTGGAATAGTGATTTACACTTGCAGTTTTTCATTCCAACTGGTGCTTTCCAAAATCTAGACAAAGTTTTAACCAATACATCCACCTCTGTAGCCGCTTCCTTTAAAGCCCCATGATGCAGGTCATCAGGTCCAGGAAATTTGTCAGTCATCATGGACACCATCCATGGATTGCTGAACCCGATAAAGTTGTGAGATAATTAAGCATAAACATCAATACATCATGCCAAATGCAATGCTCTAGAAATCCACTCTTACCAGGTCGGAGGGACAGGAGGAGAGACCGAGAGCAAACAAAAGATCGGAAAGCAAAATGCCAAATGAATAATTATTTCACAGTGCTTTTCCAGACTTCCCTACAGTGAATTACAGAATGGAAGTTTGGGAAGGTAACAGCCAAAACCAAGTTCTGGAGGCTAATTCATACTTTCATAGAATCTCCTAAATGCCCACCTCATTTAGATGTACAAAAAAACAGGAACTGTAGTCAGCCATACAGCTCCTCGACCCTGGTCCACCTTCCCATACAATATAGACTAATCTTTTACTTCAACTTCACTTTCCTTCCTGCTACCCATATCCTTTGATTCCAAGAGATCAAAATCAGTTTGTCTCATCCACAGTTCTCTGGAACAGAAAAACAACTGAGCCCTTGGAGTGGAGAAATTTCTCCACAGCTTCGACCTAAATCATTAACTCCTTATCCTAAGACTGTGACCCCATGCTCTAAATTACCTCTTAGCATCAATAGGCCGTCCATAATTTTCCTGATTTTAAATTAAATAACCCCTCAATGAAGGAATAAATTTAGTGAAACTTTGCTATATGGCCTCTAATGCAAGTATATTCTTTCTTCAATATGAAGATCAAACCTCCCACGCTATCCCAGGTGCAATCTCACCAAAGTGCCATAGAATTGCTGCAAGACTTCTAGATCCCTGTACTCAAAATGCCTTGCAATAATAGACAACATAACTGTATTCCTTATTACTCACTGTAAAAACATGTTAACTTTGTTTTGGTTGTACAAATACATCCAAGTGCCTTTGACCATCAACATTTACAAGTTTCACATATTTTCTGTTTTTATGACAGCTTGGTCTAAGTGGTAAATTAGTGGTAGAAGAGGAAATGTTCTCCAGAGTCTGGGGCTAAGGGAAATTGTTAGAGCAGAGCAAGTATAGCTTTACTCCACATCTAACCATACCATTCTTACACTAGATATGATTTGATATCAAGCAGCCAAAATAGAAGAATATCATTCTGATCACAAAATTAGGCAGGAGCTGCACTGCTGTGAACTCCTCCTTCATGTTTCAACAGTTCAAGTAATGAATAAGATATTCACTTTTTAACATCTTGAATACCTACATCCTACAGGAATACCTACATCCAGAGTACAAGAACTGAAGGCCTTTGAAATAAGGCCCACAAGAGCACATACAATGCAAGGAATGTACTTCTATCACCTTGATTTGTACCCCGATTGTGGTTTATTTTGTAATATGCTGTGTTCAGACTAGAAAGCTGCCTATCTGAACTAGAAAAACTGATGTTTTTCTTTGATTGTTTTTAATCAGCTCCACTTCTGTTTTCAAGGTGACAGCAGCAAGTTTGTTCCCAGTACATGAACTCATGGCAGGGTGGCATTGGTACAGGTGAGATTGCGCTGAGAGAGGCAACATTTTGCTCCAGTGGTGAAGTGCGGTTGCAGCAGTGTGGGTTTGGCAGCACAGACTTGAGGCATCAGGGCGAAGGAGCCCGAATCCAGATCAATGGCTGAGCTAGAAGCGGGAGCTGCCCCAAAGACACCTAACTTTATGGAGACAGGACTAAAAGATATTTCTGGATCTATATTCTGTATTTTGGTTTATTTTCTGTATTTTAAGACAGTACTCGACAGTGGCAACACTAAATAAAACTTTGCAATATATACAAAATATGCATGAGAATAAATCAAAAAATTAATCTACTTAAGTACAAAGCACTTGTGGGAAACACTGCCTAGATCATTAGAGATGCTCCAATGGTTTATATGTGAGAGATATTTTAACACATGGCAACATATAAACCAACAGAAATGAAGAAATTCTTAAACCCAGAAACAGCCCATTTGACCTAAACATCTGTTATGTTCTTGAACTGAAATCATTATAGAGGTCTTCAGCATCACATTTTACCATAATTCAAAGTATTCATGACCAAAGAACAAAGAAAAACCAATACAATTCAAGGAACAGATGCAAAAACTCAGATCAAACTAACTGTTGGGATGAATATTGAAGCGATCATAACATTGTTCAAGGAAGTTCATCCCATTTCTTAACCAATAGCCTCATTTCAAAGCCATTTTCAGAACAAGAATACCCATCAACCAAGGATGTCTGCTGATCACCACTAAATATTTAAAATCCAATTGCCCATTCTGAATCTAGAACAAAAACCAAAAATTAAGATACACATTAGTGTTAAAAAAAAGAAAAGCTCTGTTTAAAAAGTCTCCTTTTCACAAGAAAGTGATCCTGCTTTCCAATCACATTCAGACCCAAAATCAATCGAGCCTATCAAAATGTGAATCTACATTCAAACTAAAGATACAATTTTTAATCCTTAAAATCAAGTGGAAACACGTTCCAGTTGTCAGGGCCTCTGTGTGCCTGTCCCAGGACACTTTCCAATGGATGACAAGGTGGGCCGTGTTTCTGGAAAATTCTGGTTCGTTCCCAACATCCAGCTAACTGGGCAGCACGGTGGCTCATTGGTTAGCACTGCTGCCTCACAGCACCAGAGACCCAGGTTCAATTCCCACTTCAGGCAACTATCTGTGTGGAGTTTGCACATTCTCTCCGTGTCTGCGTGGGTTTCCTCCCACAATCCAAAGACTTGCAGGTTAAGTGAATTGGCCACGCTAAATTGCTGGTAGTGTTAGGTGAAGGGATAAATGTAGGGGAATGGGTCTGGGTGGGTTGCTCTTTGGCGGGTCAGTGTGGACTTGTTAGGCCGAAGGGCCTGTTTCCACAATGTAATGAATCTAAACAAATCTAATCTAAATTGGTTCAGGGGGATGGAGACAATAAAATTCAACCCAAGACCATGATATATGGTGGGATACCAGCACGGGAGACAACAGTGGATAGTAGATGAGCTTCACAAGATGGAAGGGGTGGGGTCACCTGATACTTCAGACACAGAGTCCAATGTTTAGTCTTATGCATTCAGCACTGAGATTGATTTACTACTACTTACAAATGTCGTGGAATATTAGAAAAATGAATGAAAATTGTGTCAGAGTACATCAGCCACAGTCTCTATGCAGAATGGACACAAAGGACTAAACTTCTGCTTCTGTCTTTTTAATGTTCAGGAAATTTCCATGACTTTCCAGACAGAGAATATTTGAGATACAGCATATGTTCCAAAACACTTTTTTTGACAGGGGCCTGGCAGAGAGCGGGGATACGGCAGGAACTGGGCGGCATGGCAGGGAACTCAACAGCTCGAGCCAAGAGATTCACCTCCCTTCCCAAAGACAAATCCTCAGCAACAGCTCGCGGCCTCTCCCCCAAACCGAGGGACCCTTTCTCTCACCGAAACTCGAGTCCTCCTCCTCCTCCTCCTCCTCACCTTAGCCCGGCTCCGCTCAGCCTGGCTCTCCTCCTGGATGCTGTAGCCCTGTTCCCTCTGCTCCTTGTTGGCCAGGGGCCGGCAGCCGCTCATGGAGCCCGAGCGCTCTGTCCTGATGAAGAAGCCAGCCAGGGCTCCGCTCTGCTGGGAGGCCGCGGTGGTCTGATGCGGGGAGTTGGAACCGTCCGAGTCCCGGCAGTACACCACCCCGCTCTGGGACACATGGATACTCGGAGCGCAGCCCATGGCGAGCGGCCGGCTCCAGCCTCCCTGCCGGCCCCGGCCCCGGCCCCTCCTCAGGCCCAGGGGCAGCCGAGCATGGTCTCCCGGCCCAGGGACAGGGACAGTCCCCGCCGGAGCCGGGCCCCCGGGGGGATGGAGTGAGGGCGGGGGGGACGGGGAGCTGGTGTCACAGCCGCATGGCCCCCGGGCCTGGACTCGGGCTGTGGTACCGGACCGACTCTCTCCCACTCCCCCGGGGCTGTCCGCAGCTCCACTCCCCCGGGACCAGATCCTCCGACACAGTCACCGCCCGCGTGTAGATCCGCGGCTTTCTCCCGGGTCCGCCTGCCCTCTGACCCCACTGCTGCTGACGTCAGCGCCGGACGTGCTCTGATTGGAAGCTGAAGCCGAGGCGGGAACTCCCTCATCATTGACACCCACAACACCCTCCCCCCACTGACCCCTGACCCCTCACTGACCCCCCACCTCATTGACCCCTGACCCCTCACTGACCCCCCACCTCATTGACCCCTGACCCCTCCAGACCTCCCCTCACAGATTCCACCACATTGACACCCCCGAGACCCCCCAATCGATCTCCCAGTCACTGACATCCCCCGCTCATTGACACCCCTCTCACTGACCCCCTCATTATTCATGCCCCTCACTGACTGCCCACAGACAGACCTGCCTCACTGACCCCCCACTCCCAAGACCGCCCCAACTGCTCCACTGACCTCCCTCCCCCATTACTGACCCCACCCCAAGGAGCCATCCCTGCTAACTGACCCCCCTCACTGACATTCCCGACCGATACTCCCAGAGACCCCCCGCAAAGACTGACCCCATTCACTGAGACCCCTCCCCTCACTGAACCCCATTCACTGACTCCTCCCCTTACTGACTACCCACACTGATGCCCCAAGACCCCTCCCCTCACCAACACCCCTCACTGACCCCTTCCAGAGAAACCTCTCACTCAACCCCCTTCGTCGACGCCCCCAAAGTGACCCTCACATATGCCCCTTCACTCACTCCTCTCATTGACACCCCGCACAGAACCCCTCCCAACAAACTCCCCCCATGATCCCTTCACTAAACCGCCACAGAGCCCCTTCACTAACCCCTGACCCTCCTCATGGACCCACTTACCCCATCTTTCAGAACCACCCCCACCAACAGATTCCCCATCATTGATTCCACAATCTCCCTACCCAGAACTTGTGCCCAATTTAGACCTGGACAGTACCTCACACGACAAATTAACCTCCACAACCAAAATAGAAATTGCTGGAAAAGCTCAGCAGAGGTGGCATAGTGGTTCAGTGATTAGCACTGCTGCCTCACAGCACCAGGACCCAGGTTTGATTCCAGCCTTTGGTGGCTGTGTGTGTGGAGTTTGCACATTCTCCCCGTGTCATGTCTGTGTGGGCTTCCTCTGGGTTCTCCAGTTTCCTCCCACAATCCAAAGATGTGCAGGTTAGGTGAATTGGTCCTGCTAAATTGCCCATAATGTTCAGAGGTGTGTAGGTTGGGTGCATGTGTCATAAAACATGTAGGTTTATAGGTTGAGGGAATGAGTCTGGGAGGGATACTCTTCGGAGATTTGGTGTGGACTTGTTAGGCCTGTTTCCACACTGTAGGTGTTCTATGGTTTAGGTCTGGCAGTATCTGTGGACAGAAATCAGATTTAATGTTTTAGGTCAGAACCTTCCTTAGGTTCTGCCAGACTTTCTGAGCTTTTCCATCAATTTCTGTTTTTGCTTCTGATGTACAGCATCCGCAGTTCTTTTGGTTTTTATTTAAGCTTATCCTCATTCCCCCCAAATCCCCACCTATCCTGAGGCACCAAACCCTTTTCCCCAATACCCTTCAAAATTCATTCCAACTCTCACACAGACATGCCCCAACACCCCAAACCCCCCAAAACCCCCTGTAAAAAACTTGCAGATGCCCCCAAAACTCCAAACTTTCCTCTGAGAACCACAAACAGCTCCAAGATCCTCAAAAAAGCTTCACGGAACCCCCAAACCCCTCAAAAATACTCCAGATGCCTCTTGGGATGTGAAACCCCAACTCCCCACTCCGCAAATGCCTTGACTGTCCCAACAGATTCCCACAAATACCCCACCACCACCAACCATCCCACACCCACATCAACACCGCTAAAGAGCCTGAATTCCAAATATATCCTAAATCTCCCCTCCCAAAAAAAACCAAACATCCACTCCACATAGATCAGGTGTCTCAAACGATTCTAAACCTCCCTAACCCACCCACAGAAACCCCAACCTCCTCTTTACCACACACTGCCCCCATAGATCCAACCAACCTCAGCTCTGTCTTGCACCTCTAACCATCATTCCGCCTCTGCCTCTCCCTCTCCTTCTATCTTTCACTCCCCCTCTTATCTTCTCCCTCATTCCCCTCTACAGCATCTATGTGACTGTTCTGTGTGCAGTCTATTGCATTCAGAGCGAAACAAATAAACTGATAATGCAAATAGAAACAAATGAGGACATGGGACAGTGGTTAGCACTGCTGCCTCACAGCGCCAGAGACCCGGGTTCAATTCCTGCCTCAGGTAACTGACTGTGTGGAGTTTGCACATTCTCCCCGTGTCTGCTTGGGTTTCCTCCAGGTGCTCTGGTTTCCAAAAATGTGCAGGTTAGGTGAATTGGCTACGCTAAATTGTCCATAGTGTTAGCTGAAGGGGTGAATGTAGGGGAGTGGGTCTGGGTGGGTTGCGCTTTGGCGGGTCGGTGTGGACTTGTTGGGCCGAAGGGCCTGTTTCCATACTGGAAGTAATCTAATAATCATTATAGAGAGATGGCTGCAGCATTAGATAGATGGTAGAGTCCTGTGGAATGTTACCAACCAAAGAAACCTTGTGGTGCAGATGCATAGTTCCTTGAAAGTGGAGTCATAGGTAGACAGGGTAGTGAAGAAGGCATTTGGTACACTTGTCTTTACTGATCAGTGCATTGAGTGTAGGAGTTGGGAGGCCATGCTGTGGCTGTACAGGGTATTGTTTAGGCCACTATTGGAATACTGCATGCAATTCTGGTCTCCCTCCTGTAGGAATGATGTTGTGAAACTTGAAAGGGTTAAAAGATTTACAAGGATGTTGCCAATTTAAGCTACAGGGAGAGACTGAATAGTTTGGGGCTATTTTCCCTGGAGCATCATAGGCTGAGGGGTGACCATATAGAGGTTTATAAAAACATGAGCATGGATAGGGTGAGTAGCCAAGATCTTTTTCCCAGTGTATGTTCAAAGGAGTTCCAAGCCAGACAGTCTAGGTCTAAGTGAGAGGGGAAATGTGTTAAAAGGGATCTAAAGTGCAACCTTTTCCCATAGACAATGGTGCTTGTATGACATGAGCTACCAGAGGAAGTGATGGAGGCTGAACAATACTACATTTAAAAGACATCTGGATGGGACTATGAATAGGAAGGGTTTAGAGGGATATGGCCAAATGCTGGCAAATAGGACTAGATTAACGTAGGACATCTGATCAGCATCGATGAGTTGGTCCGAAGGGTCTGTTTCTGTGCTGTACAACTCAATGACTATCTGCATAATTTCCTTTGTTCAGAAATGATAAAATTGCATTATTAGCAGTTCTAAGACTTACTCATCCTGAAATGATGGTTTATCAAATGATGAAAAGTTGAGCAGGTGAGGCCTGTATCCATTGGAGTTAAGAATAATAAAAGAAGATCTTATTGAACACAGAAAGAACCTGATGGGACTTGACAGAAGCTGTTCAACTCGGGAACACAGTTTCAAACTTAGGGGTCTCCCATTTAAGGCTGAGAAAAGGACATTTTCTTTTTTCTCTGAGGTAGTTAGCCTTATAATTCTCAAAAGACCATATGATATAAGAGCAGAATTAGGCTCCATTCAATCATGGCTCATTTGTTTCTTAGCTGAAAATGTGTTGCAGGAAAAGCGCAGCAGGTCAGGCAGCATCCAAGGAGCAGGAGAATCGACGTTTCGGGCATGAGCCCTTCTTCAGCCCCATTCTCCTGCCTCATCCCTGTAATTCTTGATCCTCTTACTAATCAAGAACCTATCCATTTCTATCTTAAATACAATCAACAATTGACCTCCACAGCCCACTGTTGAGTTCCACAGATCTACCACCCTCTGGTTGAAGAAATTCCTCCTCATCTCAGTTGTAAAGGGTTAACCCTTCACTCAGAAGCTGTGCCCTGGGGTCCTATGTGAGTCAGTCGGCTGAAAAATGGCAGATGGGGTTCAATCTGGATAAATGCAAGGTATTGCATTTTGGTACAACAAACAAGGGTAGGACTTATACAATTAATAGTACAGCCTTGGGTAGTGTTGTAGAACAGGGGTACGTAGGAGTTCAGGTACATGGTTCTTTGAAGTTTGCATCACATATAGACAGAGTGGTTAAAACGGCATTTGGCATGCTTGTCTTAATTGCTCAGTCCTTTGTGTATACAGTTAGAAGTCATGTTGAGGTTGTACAGGACTTTGGTGAAGCTTCTTCTGGAATACTGTGTCCAGTTCTGGTTGCCCAGTTATATGAAGGATATTATTGAGTTGGCAAGGGTTCAGAGAAGATTTACCAGGTATGGAAGGTTTGAGTTAGAAATAAAAGCTGGATAGGCTGGGATGTTTTCACTGGAGCGTAGGGGATTGTGAAGCGACTTCATAGAAGTTTATAAAATAATGAGGGGTATAAATAGACTTAATGGTAGTTGTCTTTTCCCTAAGATGAGGGATTTCAAGACTAGGTGAATGGAGACAGATTTTAAAAAGACATGAAGGAAAAAGTTTTAACACAGAGGGTGGTTCGCCTGTGGAATGAACCTCTTGAGGGAGTGGTGGATGTGGTTAAAATTACAACATTTAAAAGACATTTGGCTCGATACATGAATATGGGCCAGGATCAGGCAGGTGGGACTAGTTTGGGATTGTATTCTGCATGGACTGGTTGGACCGAAGGGTCTGTTTCTGTGCTGGATGACTCTATGATTCCATGAGTACAGACCCAGAGTCATCAGCTGCTTCTTACATGACAAACCCTTCATCCCTAGGATCATTCTTATAAACTTCTTCTGGACCCTTTCAATGGCCAACACATCCTTCCTTAGATGCAGGGCACAAAACTGCTCACAATATTCCAAATGTGGTTTGACTAGAGCCTTATACAATCTCAGCAGTACATCTCTGCTCTTGTATCCTAGCCTTCTTATAATGAAAGCTAACATTGCATTGGCCTCTGTACTGCCAACTGAACCTGCATGTTAATCTTCAGGGAGTCTTGAACTAGGACATTTAAGTCCTTTAGTGCTTAGATTTCTGAAGCCTTTCGCCATTTAGAAAATAGTCTATGCCTCTATTCTTCCTACCAAAATGTATAGCCTCACACTTTTTCACATTGTATTCCACTTGCTCCTCCTTTGCCCATTCTCCTAACCTGACCTTCTACAGCTTCCCTGCTTCCTCAACTCTTCTTGCTCCTCCACCTATCTTTGTGTCACTTGCAAAATTAACGACAGCGCCCACAGTTCTTTCATCCAGATCATTAATGTATAACGTGAATAGTTTTGGTCCCAACATGGAACTCCACTAGCCACTGGCTGCCATCCTGAAAAAGACCCCATTATCCCCACTCTCCGGCCAGTCAACCAATCCTAAGAGAGGACTGGAGGCTGGGTCTTTGAATGTATTCAAGGTTGGGTGAAATAGATTTTTGATCAACTGCAGACTCACGATTGAGGGATTGTAGGAAAGTGGAGTTAAGGCCCCATTCATATCAGCCATGACCTTATTGATTGGCAGAGCAGGCTCAAGGAGCTAAAAGGCATACTCCTGTTTCTGATTTTTGTATTAAACAATTCATTGAAGGGCAAACAGTTTGAGAACACCGTTAATAAAGCATTACATTTTCTGGATCATAAATAAGAGCAAAGAGTACAGAAGGAGATTATCATTTATAAATGACTGGTTCGACCTCAACTAGTATATTGTGCTCGGTCGTCAGCAGTGAACATCGACAAGGATGTAAAGGTTTTAGAGGGAGTGCAGAAAAAAATTCATAAGAATGGTTCCAGTAACGAGGAACTTCCATTATTGGATAGATTATAGAAGCTGGGACTGCTACTTGGAAATGAGGGATTCAAAATCCATGAAGGGTCTGGTCAACAGTAATTGTTGGCATCGGAGGATCAAGAATCAGAGCATACATTTAAGGGCAGCATGGTAGCTCAGTGTCAGCACTGCTACCTCACAATGCCAGGGACCCAGGTTAAATTTAACTCTTGGGCGACTGGCTGTGTGGAGTTTGTGTATTCTCCCCATGTCTGCGTGGATTTTCTCCCACAGTCCAAAGATGTGCAGGTTAGGTGGATTGGCCATTGGAAATGCATGGTTGGGGTGGGTTTAGGTGGGATACTCTTGAGGAGGTTGGTGTGGACTTGAAATACCTGCTTCCTCACTGTAGGGATTCTATGATAGAAAAAAGTTATGGGGTCATGAAGACAATTGTGTGCAGTGGTTGATTAACATCTGGAATGGGTTCAGTGGTGGATTGGATCAATTGTGGCTTTCAAAGGCGAGTTCATTCCCCAGACACACTGTGTATGGATGATGTGTCGAGTGTACGAGGGAACAGGGGTCTGGCCATTGCCCTGAGTAACCTCTCTGTTCACGAGACAGAGGGAATCCATTGCCCGGTCCTTGGAGCTAAGCTGCAAGGGAGGGGACATGAATGGCATTCAGGTCCCACTCTCACACTGGCTGGCTGCAGTCAGAGAGCCATAGAGATGTACAGCACAAAAACAGACCCTTTGCTCCAAATCGTCCATGCCAACCAGATATCCTAACCTAAACTAGTGCCATTTGCCAGCACTTGGCCCATATCCCTCTAAACCCTTCCTATTCATATAGCCGTCCAGATGTCTTTTAAATGTTACAATTGTACCAGCCTCCACCACTTCCTCTGGCAGCTCATTTCATACACGTACCACCCTCTGCATGAAAAAGGTGCCCCTTTTATATCTTTCCCCTCTCAGCCAAACCTATGTCCTCTAGATCTGGACTCTCCGACCCCAGGGCAAAGACCTTGTCTATTTATTCTCTCCATGCCCCTCATGATTTTATAAACCTCTATAAGGTCACACCTCAGCCTCCAACACTCCAAGATAAATAGCGCCAGTCTATTCAGCCTCTCTTTATAACTCAAATCCTCCAAGCCTGGCAACATCCTATTAAATCTTTTCTGAACCCTTTCAAGTTTCACAACATCCCTTCGATTGGAGGCAGACCAAAATTGCGTGCAGTTTTCCAAAAGTGGCATAACCAATGTCCTGTACAGCCAAAGCGTGACCTCCCAACTCCTATATTTAATATTCTGACCGATAAAGGAAAGTATACCAAACGCCTTCTTCACTATCCTATCTATCTGCAACACTACTTTCAAGGAGCTATGAACCTGCACTCTTTGTTCAGCAACACTCCCTCGGACCTTACCATTAAGTGTATAAGTCCTGCTTTGATTTGCTTTCCCAAAATGCAGCACTTCGCATTTATCTGAATTAAACTCCATCTGCCACTCCTCAGCCCATTGGCCCATCTGGTCAAGATCCCACTGTAATCTGAGGTAACCTTCTTCGCTGTCCACTACACTCCAATTTTGGCGTCATCGGCAAAGTTACTAACTATAACTCCTCCGTTCACATCCAAATCATTTATATAAATGACGAAAAGTAGTGGACCCAGCTCTGATCCTATGGCACATCACTGGTCACATTCAAATTGAATTCCCACCAAATTCACCACGCCACAGAATTTGTGTAAACATTTGACTCTCAAACATAATGCCGAACTTCAGTCCATTCAAACAATTTAAACTCAACACCAGAAATAAGATGCAATTAAGCTTTTATTGAGAATAACAAATGAACTAAAAATCACTTACAATGTTCATAACATATTGCAGAAAAATACGAACAAACCATTGAACCATTGCATACTAAACCTCATCTTTACTGAGAGTATCAAATTTTCAACACAGTCATCTGTTTTAATGGAAGGAAATAGTGTTTGCAATATTGAGCTGCTAAATCCTATCATACAGTTCCAAGGAAACAGTGGCCTATGACGATTACCAGGAGGGAGGGAGGTCATCTGGGATTCAGACCATGGTGTAGTGGTTATGTCTGCTTCAAGAACAGAATTCCCAACTTCCACTAACGGAAGTTAGTCCCAAGAAGTGGGTATCAAATCAGTCTCTGAGACTGGCTCCTTTCTATATATGAAAATGTTCCAACAGCAAAATTCAAGAGGACCAAAAAAATGCAAAACCCCTACCAGCAAAAGTGGGCGAAGAAATGCTTACGTATTCTGAGAAAGGGTCATTGGACCCGAAACATTGAATTTGATTTCTCTCCACAGATGCTGCCAGATCTGCAGAGCTTTTCCAACACCTCCTGTTTTTGTTAAAGTGAAAAATCACACAACATCAGGTAATAGTTCAACAGGTTTATTTGGAAGCATTAGCTTTCAAGATACTGCCTCTTCATCAGGTGGTTGTGGAGCAGGACCACAAGACACAGAATTTATAACAAAAGGTTACAAAAAACTGCGCCATGTTCTTTGTGACCTGCAACACATTATCGATGAGGATGGGCACCTCACCAAGACCTTCCCCACACCTCCATTTCTCACCTGAAAACAACCACCAAACCTCAAACAGACCATTGTTCGCAGCAAACTGCCCAGCCTTCAGGACAATACTGACCACAACACCATACAACCCTGGCAAGAGAACCACTGCAAGACATGTCAGAGTGTCAACACGGCAACCGCCATTACACGTGAGGACACCACCCACCGGGTACGCAGCAGGTACTCATGTGATTCAGCCAACATTGTCTATCTCATTCGCTGCAGGCAAGGATGCCCTGAGGCATGGTACATTGGCGAGACCAAGCAGAGGCTATGACAATGGATGAATGGACACCATACAACAATCACCAGGCAAGAATGTTCCCTCCCTGTCAGGAACACTTCAGCGGTCCAGGACATTCAGCCTTGAACCTTCGGGTGACCAGCCTCCAAGGCGGACTTCAGGACAGGCAACAACGCGAACTGGCTGAGCAGAGGCTGATAGCCAAGTTCAGTACCATTGGAATGGCCTCAACTGGGACCTTGGGTTCATGTCACACAACAGGTGACCCCACTGCACTATTCACTCTCTCAACACACACACACACAAACATCTACATATTCACACACTCACGCAGACCCTCTCTCATATACAAGCTTTCTCTCATATGTACATACGTGCACCTGCCACACTCACACCCACACACACACCCTCTCACAGACTTACATCCCAACTCTCTCTCACACACACACATTCTGTCTTCTGCACACACACACATGTAAGTTTGTGGGGTGAATTTGTATTTGCAGAATTACATTTTATTTTGCTCACAAACTGCATAAATCCATTTAAGATTCTGTAAGTCCCACTTTACAAATAGAACCAGTCTGACTCAACATTGGGACACAGACAGACTTTAACCTCACACCTTTAATGCATTGTCTGAGCTGAGATGGCACCTATTGTTAGAAAAGCTGAAGCTATCTTGAGAATGTAACTTAAAAGGAGTTCTGGGATTTACATATTGAAGAACCGAAACTAGCATATCCCATTGTAAAAGATGAAAGAATTAATCTAAATTTGTTTAATAGATCATTACAGCTCCATGACACTGTAACCCTTTTGCTATAAATTCCATGTCTTATGGTTCTGTTCCACAACCACCTGAAGACCACGTGGTGCTTCGAAAGCTAATGCTTCCAAATAAACCTTTTGGACTATAACCTGGTGTTGTGTGATTTTTAACTTTGTACACCCCAGTCCAACACTGGTACCTCCAAATTATGTTTTTGTTAAGGAAGGGTTAATTCCAGTTCCTGAATAGCAAGCACTTTCCAAACAGTCAGACTGCAGCACCCTCCCCTGGACAAGTGTTTTTAAAGCCGTCTCTATTCTTCCGCTGTCTGGTCCAAGGATCAGTTTACAATAGTAAAATCCCTGAAGTAAACAGCTTTAAATCTGTGAATACCATCTTTTTTAAATGATTTCTAAACAGAAAACTACAGCACAACTTTTAGCTGCTGGCAGTGTTTGAGGGACAGTGCGGCAACCAGGTTCCAGGGTTCAACTGACTCCAGCATTCAAACAAAACCTAGAAGGGACATTTTGAGACCTAAAACAAAATATTTGAGGACAGAAATTATTGTTTTCGTATTCAAAAGACTCGTTAACTTTTAAAACGGCTTCACAAAAAGGAATCCCACGTGTGGCTGATTAAATATTATGCAAAGTATTAGCAATCATCTTGTGATCTTCAGCCAAGCACTGAGATGTCATTGTAAAGCAGCAATTACACAGATTTGCCCAGTCATTGTCCAGAAAGAGATGTGATTTGAGCACCAGCTGACACGGTGTGGGGTATGTGCCGACATTTACAAAATTTGGCAAATCATTTGCCTTGATTTGGCCGTCAAATTGAGACAAGAGACATTTTGTTTTTATATGGGTATTGTACAATTGCCAATTCAAACATCAAATACAAATATGGTCCTTAATAAAATTCCTGTCAATTTAACAAAAAATATAAAATGATCCAGTGTAGTAACTAGCCAAATTTCCAGTAATGAGAATGTCATGGGTAAAGGGAAGAGCAGGTATAGCCTGTCAATTACCCTGAAACAACTGCTGACTTTCACAGGGGAAGTTGCAATGCCAGTCTCATTAGAAGAAGAGGAAATGTTTGGAAGCTAGCCAGAGAACCTCTGTTGTAGATCACAAGGGAATTTTAACACGTTCTCTGAAAGGAAGAATAAATGATGAAAGGAAGCTTTAAGCAAAAAGGCATTGTTCAAAATAAACCTAGAATTCATGCATGTGCTTGACCAAAGTGATTCACCAGCTTGTGTAGGTGTTCAGGTCCGATTCCAGTTATCAAAGGAAAATGAAGAGGCCATTCCAGCCTTTAAACTTGTTCTGATATTATGTTAGATCAATTACTAACCTTGACTACCAACAATTTCTCCATATCCATCTTTTCTGGGGGAGCATTTAATTTCAACAACTGATCGATATGATTAGTTACAGTAGAAAGAATGGTAAAAGGCAATATTATTAAAAGGTTATAATTTTAAAGGGGGTGGAGGAACAAAGAGAGCTGGGAAGTATATTAACACCAAATTTGATGATAATAAGACAATTTGAGAGATTGTGGCATAAGTGTATGGGATCATTGGCTTTATTCATAGAGGCATGAAATACAAAAGCAAATGGCTGATATATTGTGTATAATTCCACACTTTAGGAAGGAGTTTGAGGCCTTGGGGAGAAAGCAATGGAGTTTTATTAAAATGGGTCCTGGGATGACAGACTTCAGATGAGAGAGAGGAGAAACTATAGACATTGCAGAAGGAGTAGTAATTCAAGAGAATACATTTAACATAGGTGGCAAAAGAACCAGAGGTGAATTGAGGAAGAAGACTTTACACAGTGAGTTGTTTTCATCTACAACTCACAGTCTATAAATTGCAGAGGAAGGATATTCAGCAACAGATCTACCAAAGGAATTGATAAATATTTGAAGGACATAATGGTCAGGGTAGTGGAGGAAAAGTATGGGAGTGAGGAACTGTCTTGTTCTTACAAATATTAGACATAGGCACAATGGAGCAAATGGCCTTGGTGCTGTCTCAGTATAAAACCCAACCCTTTTGTGTGAAGTGTTTGCTGGCATTACCCCCAATGGCTGAGCTCAAAGTTTGAAATAATTCACATGTTTAAGATTCCCCAAAGCAGAATTTTACTCTATCTGCTCTATCACATCCTTCAATTTTATTAATCACCTTAATTTATCTCCTACCATTAAGTAAATAGAAGTCTAGTCTATGAAACCTATTTTGCCCGAACACCGTATTTAACAAACAAAATTTTCATCTCTTTGTATTCCAGGCCCCTGAAATAAAGATCAATTTTTCATTAGCCTTTTAATTATTAATGACATGATCCCCTACAATACTCAGTCAAAATACGATTGGAGAGTGCCATGGCGACGAATGTCACATGTCCAGCAATGGAAGCCTCCCCCCAACGAATTTGCATGGCGGATGGCGACTTTAATTGTTGCAATTCCTGGAGAAGGAAAACAAGAAAAAAATTGAATTAATAGTAGACTAGTTACTTGATAACCCCAATGTGGTCTTACAATAGTGGTAATATGATTTACTGAGCTGTAATTCTCACACCAAAATCTGAAGACCCATGAGGACAGGACCCATTGCTTCAATGGTATGATCTGGTAGGTAGGAGCTTGGGAAGCAGGAACACAGTAACAGGGCCTGATGCACTCATATGGAGATTGGTAAGCAATCATCGGGAAGTTCTGGCACCAAGGTTGTTCCAAAAGCAGAAAAATAACAAATAACCAGAGCCTTGATTAAGAACCCCAAAAGAAAAGACAAAGAGCTGTCAGAGGCAATGTGAATTGATTAAATAAGCAGGGAAGGAAGGAGTCCTCACGTTAGCACATTAAGACTCTAGAATGTCAAAACTTCTGCACCTTGTTCACCAAGTACAGCAGCTGGGCCTCAGATTAAAGTTATTGTCTGCATTACTGGTTGTGTCCTGATGTCAGAAGTATGACCTGCTGGTAGCAGGTTAGTCAAACAGCAGCAAAGGCAGAGAGTGTGCAACAACCCAAAACACACCAGCTGTGAAATGTATGGGTGAACAGTGGAGAATTACACCTAATGGATGCCAATGTTCCCAACATTGAGCCTAACTCTACTCCAGGAGTGGTGATGAGGTGAAATTTTCAACAAACACATTGCTGAACCTATCTTGCTCCTTTCAAATGAAAAATGATTAAATTTTCATGTTTCCAATCGCATCAATGCTCACTCCACCCTGCAGTCCTGGTAGAATTTAATGTAAATCCTTTTAAGAAGCCATCAAGAACTTTACATTCAACAATATAAATTTGTAAAGAATTTGTAAGATTATAATTTAGATGAGGTTTCGAAAAACACTAAGCCATTTGAAAAGTGAACCTTTAACTGTAAAAATAACAAATACATTTACAGAACAGACATTAAGGAAGATACCATTGAATCCCTACAGTATGCAAGCAGGCCATTTAGCCCATCGAGTCCACACTGACCCTCTGAAGAGCATCCCACCCAGACCCACCCCTCAACCCTTCATAAAACGGAGTAACTAAAATCAGTTTGATTTATGTTCATCATTCTGTAGTCTTAACATTCATGTGGCCATTCAATTCCTGACTCAAATTGGTTTTTCTGGAAGGAGAGATGAGTCTGATTAGCTAACTGACTAAAGGCAAAGCTACAAATCACACAACAACAGGTTATAGTCCAACAGGTTTAATTGGAAGCACTAGCTTTCGGAGAGACGCTCCTTCATCAGGTGGTTGTGGAGTATAACTTTGTAAGACACGGAATTTATAGCAAAAGTTTACAGTGTGATGTAACTGAAATTACACATTGAAAAATACTTTGATTGTTAAGTCTCTCATCTGTTAGAATGACCATGATAGTTTCACTTTTTTCATATATAAGTCACAAAACTTTTTTTAAGACTCTGTTAACTCACTTTTAGATTAGAATCAGTCTAAGCATTATGGCACAGACAGGGAACACAGGGGGCAAACACCTCCAACATCTCAACATCTTATCTGCACTGACACCAATTGTTATAGTTAACCTAAGAATGGAACTTTTATAAAAGGTTTTGTGATTTACATACGAAAGAAGTGAAACTAACATGGTCATTCTAACAGATGAGAGACTCATCAAACAATCAAGGTATTTTTCACTGTATAATTTCAGTTACATCACACTGTAAACCTATGCAGTCCACAACCACCTGACGAAGGAGCAACGCTCCAAAAGCTAGTGCTTCCAATTAAACCTGTTGGACTATAACCTGGTGTTGTGTGATTTTTAACTTTGTACACCCCAGTCCAACACCAGCTTCAGCCTGAGCTCAGTGCATCGTGCAATCTAATCAATTGAGTTGAATGGTAACAATACTCAAGATAGATTCCCAGGCTTTAACACAAAAGGATTATTTTCTTTAAAAGTGAATTCTAAGGAATTAAAAAAATTTAAAGAAATTGAATTGATGAGGAAAGTAAAAAATTGAGTTTTGGATTTTTTCAGAAAAACACAATCAACAACTTGGATGAGGCAATCAAGTATAATATTTCCAAGTTTACTGATGACACAAAATTAGGATTGTGAATGATGACGAGGAAGTAGGATTTCTGGGTGATTTTACTGAGTGAGTGGATAAGTCTTAAGTTGTTCACTTCTTTTGGAAAATCAGAATGGCAGAGTATTATTTCATTGGTGATAGATTGGGGAATGTTGGGAGTTGGTTGCCCTTATGTACCAGACATTGAAAGCAAGTATGCAGGAGAAAGCAGTTAGGGGAGAATGGCATGCTGGCCTTTCTTTGCAAGAGAGTTTGAGCAAAGAAGTCTTACTGCAGCTGTACAAGGCCTTGGTGAGACCACATTCAGAGTACTACTTGCAGCTTTGGTCTCCTTAACCTATGAAAAGACATACTTGCCATAGAAGGAGTGCAATGAAGTTTCACCAGAGTGATTTCTGGGCTGGTGGATGAGAAGAGGTTGGGTCAACTGGAGTAGATTTCCTCGAGTTTAGAAGAATGAGAAGGGATCTTATTGAATCAAACAAAATTCCGACAGGGTTGGACAAACTGGGTGCAAGGATGATGTTTCCCTGGTGGGGGCAGTCACAGACTCAGGATACATTTTGGACCAAGATGTGGAGAAGTTTCTTCCCTTGGATGAATTCCCTACCAAAGAAATCTGTGGAGGCCAAGAAACTGAGTGTAATTCAGAACAACATAGATTTCTATAAGCTAAAAGTGTAAACTGGTATGGGGAATGTGGCAGCAGGAGTAAGGTGTTCAAATAAAGAATCAGGCATGATTGAGTTGAATTGTGGAGTGGGTTGACTTGCCTTCTCTTATTTTTGACTTTTTTTTCTACGTTTCTAGAACTTTGTGAAGTATTGGACTACCTTTTTTAAAAATGTATTCACAGGATTTGGACATCACTATCAAGGACAGTAATTACTGTTCATCCCTAATTCCCTGAGAAAGTGGTGAGCCATATTTTAGTTGTGTCGTTTGCTCAACCACTTCAGAGGCTCAGTCAGAATCAGAGTCAGAGTCATAGAGTCAATCACAGGAATCCAGACAGAGTAAGAACAGCAAATTTTCTTCCTTAGTGAACATTAGCAAACTAGATGGGTTTTCATGATAGTGCAGTAGTTTCATGGTTATCAATGTTGATACTAGTTTTAGTTTATTCAAAATTAATAATAAGTAGTAATTTTAAAAATTAAAAATAATGTTTGATTTTTAACCATGTTTCACGTATTGTCGCTCTCTCTTACTCTAGATTGCCTGTGGATTGTTCCCAATATTCAGCTCTTTCATGTGTACTTTCTTATTGTCTAACAAGCAGCAAGTAAAAAAGCATTAGTTTGAGTTAGCACTATCCAAGAAAAGAAAGGTTAATGATCACAGTCAGTTGGTCTAACAACAGTAGAACAGAGCAACATGACTGATTGAGATGGAGTACAATGACCCAAGCTCATGTTCTGAGTGCACATGAAAGGAGAACTATTAATAAGGAGTGAGCTGCAGGCTGTAATCACACTGAGTAAAGTTAGGATAGCACATTAACTCCTCTACCCACGAAAGTGTGCCAGGCAATATGGCACAGGACTCTGCAAACAGACTGGAAAATGTGGCCATGTAAAATAATCAATAGTTCAAAAATACCAATTTTCCAGAAGTCAGTGAAGGAGATTTAGTGTTCCTGATACTGACAGCAATGCAGAAGGTTCCTTGTCAAAACAGTGCAGCTGAAGGCAGTGTGTTATAATCAAAGAAATACAAGTCATTGTGATTCATGAACTACCTAGTTTCTCAAACATCTTTTGAATTGTTGTCTCTTCCTTTTCAACCATCACTCTCTTCTCATCCAACATCAGAACGTTCATGGATATCCATTTGGAAGACATCCACATAGGATGATCTGTGGAGAAACATGAGATAGAATTATCACAATCTCTCTTCAAACCATGGGTTTATGCCAATCTGTCCTCTTGGACAATGTTACAGATGTATTTGATAAACTGACCAGATAAATTGACCTTCAAGAAATTTCTAACTTTTTTTTAAAAATAGAGGCATGTTCTCTGTAACTTTTTCTGAGTTTTAAATCCAATTCCAGCCCCTAGTCCTCTCTCCTGATTGACAGCTCATCTCAAAGTGCAGCAGTCCGCTAGTTGGAAAATCACTTTCTCACCTCCTGTTGAAAATGATCATAGTCTCACTCTGCACTCATTCCATAGTCTCACTCTACACTCATTCCATAGTCTCACTCTACACTCATTCCATAGTCTCACTCTGCACTCATTCCATAGTCTCACTCTGCACTCATTCCATAGTCTCACTCTACACTCATTCCATAGTCTCACTCTACACTCATTCCATAGTCTCACTCTGCACTCATTCCATAGTCTCACTCTGCACTCATTCCATAGTCTCACTCTACACTCATTCCATAGTCTCACTCTGCACTCATTCCATAGTCTCACTCTGCACTCGTTCCATAGTCTCACTCTACACTCATTCCATAGTCTCACTCTGCATTCATTCCATTCCACTTGCATCTGACTGGAAAGGTGAATTCTCCCAGACTAATTCAGAATGACAACTATCAGAAAGCTTCATTAAAAATGAAGAAAGTAATGATATTTTTGCCTAATGGACATAGCCATAACTCTTTAAATTCATCCATCACTCCTTTGTAAACAAACCTTAACTTCTGCTTATTGGTCCCCCACTCACCACCAAACAATACCTTCCAGTCCCAGTGGCCATGTGATGGGATACTTACAGGAGCAGGAATAGGCCACTTGGCCCTTCGACCCTTCTCAATCACTCAATTAAATCATACCTTCTCTTCTACCTCATTTTCCTATATTATCCCCATACCCCTGAATATTTTTAAATAATTATCCATCTTGGTGCTCTCTAGAAGAGCCTGGATCACAGATGCCAGTCTAAAGGCTATTCAATTCACTCCATGTGATACCAAGAAATGGCTATGGGCTCTGACAACATGTGTGATGGAATACTCCCCCCTTGCCGAGATGGTGCACCTCCAATACCATCTCGGCAAGGGGGGAGTATTCCATCACACATGTTGTCAGAGCCCATAGCCATTTCTTGGTATCACATGGAGTGAATTGCCACTGTCGGCCCAAGCCTGGATATTGCCCAGATTGTGTTGCATTTAAGCATGGACTGCTTCAGTATCTGAGGAGTCACAAAAGGTTCAGACCACTATGCAATCATTGGCAAACATCCTCACTTCTGACCTTATGACAGAGGGAAGGTTATTGATAAAACAGCTGAAGATTGTTGGGCCTAGGACACTACCATGAGGGACTCCTGCAGAGATGTCCTGGAGCTGAGATGACTGACCCTCCACAATCACCGTGGGCGGCACGGTGGCACAGTGATTAGCCCTGCTGCCTCACAGCGCCAGAGACCCGGGTTCAATTCCCGCCTCAGGTGACTGACTGTGTGGAGTTTGCACGTTCTCCCCGTGTCTGCGTGGGTTTCCTCCGGGTGCTCCGGTTTCCTCCCACAGTCCAAAGATGTGCAGGTCAGGTGAACTGGCCATACTAAATTACCCGTAGTGTTAGGTAAGGGGTAAATGTAGGGGTATGGGTGGGTTCGCTTCAGCGGGTCGGTGTGGACTTGTTGGGCCGAAGGGCCTGTTTCCACACTGTAATGTAATCTGTAATCTGTAATAATACACTCAAGAAGCTTAACACCATCCAGGACAAAACAGCATGGCTTGATTGGCACCATATCCACAAACGTTCACTTTCACTATAATGAGAGCAATGTACAACAAATGCAAGACGTATTACAATAACTCACTAAAGCTCCATGAACAGCACTTTGCAAACCTGTAACCACCTGCCTCTACCATGCACTATATACACTGGAAGGCAATCACCAGCAAGTACCTCTCCGAGCCACACAACACCCTCACCTGGAACTGTATCACAGCACCATCAATGTTGCAAAGGAAGATGATTGTGGAGGGTCAGTCATCTCAGCTCCAGGACATCTCTGCAGGAGTCCCTCATGGTAGTGTCCTAGGCCCAACAATCTTCAGCTGTTTTATCAATAACCTTCCCTCTGTCATAAGGTCAGAAGTGAGGATGTTTGCCAATGATTGCATAGTGGTCTGAACCTTTTGTGACTCCTCAGATACTGAAGCAGTCCATGCTTAAATGCAACACAATCTGGGCAATATCCAGGCTTGGGCCGACAGTGGCAAGTAACATTTGCGCCACACAAATGCTAGACAATGACTGTCACCAATAAGAGACACTCTAACCACTGCCCCTTGACATTCAATAGTATTACCATCACTGCATCCCCCACTGTCAACATCCTTGGAGTTACCATTGACCAGAAACTCAACTAGACTCACCATATAAACACAGTTGCTACAAGAGCAGGTCAGACACTAGGGATATTGCGGCAAGTAACTCACCTCCTGACACCCCAAAGTCTATCCACCATCTACAAGGCACAAGTCAGGAGTGTGCTGGGATACTCCCCACTTGCCCTGGATGGGGGCAACTCCAACAACACTTAAGCCTGACACCATCCAGGACCTGATCAGGTGTACCCGAGGACTCTGTGGGAAACTAGAGAAGTGATTGCTGGGCCTTTTGCTGAGATATTTGTATCATCGATAGTCACAGGTGAGGTGCCGGAAGACTGGAAGCTAATGTGGTGCCACTGTTTAAGGAGGGTGGTAAGAACAAGCCAGGGAACTATAGACCAGTGAGCCTGACCTCGGTGGTGGGCAAGTTGTTGGAGGGAATCTTGAGGGACAGGATGGACATGTATTTGGAAAGGCAAGGACTGATTAGGGACAGTCAACATGGCTTTGTGCATGGGAAATCATGTCTCACAAACTTGATTGAGTTTTTTGAAGAAGTAACAAAGAGGATTAATGAGGGCAGAGTGATAGATGTGATCTATATGGACTTCAGGAAGGCGTTCGACAAGGTTCCCCATGGGAAATTGGTTAGCCAGGTTAGATCTTATGGGATACAGGGAGAACTAGCCATTTGGATACAGAACTGGCTCAAAGGTAGAAGACAGAGGGTGGTGGTGGAGGGTTGTTTTTCAGACTGGAGGCCTGTGACCAGTGGAGTGCCACAAGGATTGGTGCTGGGTCCTCTACTTTTTGTCATTTACATAAATGATTTGGATGCGAGCATAAGAGGTACAGTTAGTAAGTTTGCAGATGACACCAAAATTGGAGGTGTAGTGGACAGCGAAGAGGGTTACCTCAGATTACAACAGGATCTGGACCAGATGGGCCAATGGGCTGAGAAGTGGCAGATGGAGTTTAATTCAGATAAATGTGAGGTGCTGCATTTTGGGAAAGCAAATCTTAGCAGGACTTATACACTTAATGGCCAGGTCCGAGGGAGTGTTGCTGAACAAAGAGACCTTGGAGTACAGGTTCATAGCTCCTTGAAAGTGGAGTCGCAAGTAGATAGGATAGTGAAGGTGGTGTTTGGTATGCTTTCCTTTATTGGTCAGAATATTGAGTACAGGAGTTGGGAGGTCATGTTGTGGCTGTACAGGACATTGGTTAGGCCACTGTTGGAATATTGCGTGCAATTCTGGTCTCCTTCCTATCGGAAAGATGTTGTGAAACTTGTAAGGGTCCATAAAAGATTTACAAAGATGTTGCCAGGGTTGGAGGATTTGAGCTACAGGGAGAGGCTGAACAGGCTGGGGCTGTTTTCCCTGGAGTGTCGGAGGCTGAGGGGTGAACTTATAGAGGTTTACAAAATTATGAGGGGCATGGATAGGGTTAATAGGCAAAGTCTTTTCCCTGGGGTCAGGGAGTCCAGAACTAGAGGGCATAGGTTTACGGTGAGAGGGGAAAGATATAAAAGACACCTACAGGGCAACGTTTTCACACAGAGGGTGGTACGTATATGGAATGAGCTGCCAGAAGAAGTGGTGGAGGCTGGTACAATTGCAATATTTAAGAGGCATTTGGATGGGTATATGGATAGAAAGGATTTGGAGGGATATGGGCCGTGTGTTGGCAGGTGGGATTAGATTGGGTTGGGATATCTGGTCGGCATGGACGGGTTGGACCGAAGGGTCTGTTTCCATGCTGTACAACTCTATGACTCTCCAGGACAAAGCAACCCATTTGATTGGCACCACATCTACAAACGTTCAATCCCTCTATCACCGGCATTCAGTAGCAGCAGTGTGTACTATCTACAGGATGCACTGCAGAAATTCACCAAAGATCCTTAGACAGCACCTTCCAAACCCACAACCACTTCCAACTAGAAGGACAAGGGCAGCAGGTACTTGGGAATACCACCACCTGCCAGTTCCCCACCAAGCCACTCACCACCCTGACTTGGGAATATACTGGTGTTCCTTCACAGTCGGTGGGTCAAAATCCTGGAATTCCCTCCCTATCGGCATTGTGAATCAACCCACAGCAAGTGGACGGCAGCTGTTCCAGAAGGCATGTTACCACCACCTTCTCAAGGGCAAATAAGAATGAGCTTTCAATGCTGACCAGCCAGCAACGCCCAAGTCCCACAAATGAATGAATCCACCCCCCCGCCCGCCCCGCAACAACCAGCCCTGAGGGTAAAAAATACTGTGTGGTCTTTAATGCTTCAGGAAGATGCCTCGCCATCACCTTCTCAAACACCTTTCAGCAATTTGGGGTAAATGACGTCAGGAATACATTCACAGAAAGGTGACTGCAGTGTTCCACATCACAAAGAGTGAACCCAGCTGTCCCAAAGTAATTTGTTAAGGCAACATGATCCCACCACATTAGTCAGTCAGTCAGTCAGTCAGGAGGGTGCGATGCTGGTGTTTTTTCCTCCAGGATTGACTACAGAAGACCGTTTGCGTTTACCATCAGGGATGAGAGGAGTCGGTGGGTAAACGATTGTCCAACCAGCTTTCTTGAAAATCTCGATCTGCAGGGGAAAAGGAACAGAGTCAGGTCATGGTTATGCCCTTGATCAATTGCCAGCCTTCTCCCAGTACGTCTCTATGAAGGCACAGACTGTTATTGGGATGTATTTCAGCTGCCCCCTCAAACATCCCTCAATGCCTATTATTGATGTAAAATGAAAGACCAGTCAGCAGTCTCCAGCAGAACTTTTGACGATCTAATCAGTCAGAGCTACAAAAAAAAGGGCAGCGTGGTGGCTTAGTGGTTAGCACTGCTGCCTCAAAGCGCCAGGGGGGAGGGGCAGAGTGCTGTAAAACGTCAGGCCCTGGGGGGACAGAGTGCTGTAAAACCTCAGGGCCCGGGGGGCAGAGTGCTGTAAAACCTCAGGGCCTGGGGGGACAGAGTGCTGTAAAACCTCAAGCCCTGGGTGGACAGAGTGCTGTAAAACCTCAGGTCCCGGGGGGCAGAGTGCTGTAAAACCTCAGGCCCTGGGGGGTGCAGAGTGCAGTAAAACCTCAGGGCCGGGGAGACAGAGTGCTGTTAAACCTCAGGGCCCTGGGGGACAGAGTACTGTAAAACCTCAGGGCCTGGGGGAACAGAGAGCTATAAAAGCTCAGGGCCTGGGGAGACAGAGTGCTGTAAAACCTCAACCCCGGGGGGGACAGAGTGCTGTAAAACCTCAGGCCCCTGGGGGACAGAGTGCTGTAAAACCTCAGCGCCCGGGGGGGGGGGGGGGGGAGGGGGACAGAGTGCTGTAAGACCTTAGGGCCCGGGGAAAAGAGTGCTGTAAAACCTTAGGGCCCAACAGGGGACAGCGTGCTGTAAAATCTTAGGGCCAGGGGGGACAGACTGCTGTAAAACCTCAGGGACCGGGGGGACAGAGTGCTGTAAAATCTCAGGGCCTGGGGGACAGAGTGCTGTAAAACCTCAGGGCTTGGGGGGTCAGAGTGCTGTAAAACCTCAGGGCCCGGAGAAAAGAGTGCTGTAAAATCTCAGGGTCAGGGGGGACAGCGTGCTGTAAAATCTCAGGGTCCGGGGGGACAGAGTGCTGTAAAACCTAGGGCCCGGAGGACAGAGTGCTGTAAAATCTCAGGGTCCGGGGGGACAGAGTGCTGTAAAATCTCAGGGCCGGGGGGACAGAGTGCTGTAAAACCTCAGGGCCCGGGGGGACAGAGTGCAGTAACATATCAGGGCCCGGTGGCACAGGGTGCTGTAAAACCTCAGGGCCAAGGGGGACAGAGTGGTGTAAAACCTCAGGGCCTGGGGGGGAGGGGGACAGAGTGCTGTAAGACCTTAGGGCCCGGGGAAAAGAGTGCTGTAAAACCTTAGGGCCCGACGGGGGACAGCGTGCTGTAAAATCTTAGGGCCCGGGGGAACAGAGTGGTGTAAAACCTCAGGCCCGGGGGGACAGAGTGCTGTAAACCCTCAGGGCCCGGGGGGACAGGGTGCTGTAAAACATCAAGGCCCGGGAGGACAGAGTGCTGGACAATCTCAGGGCCCGGGGGGACAGAGTGCTGTAAAATCTCAGGGCCTGGGGAGACAGAGTGCTGTAAAACCTCAGGGCTCGGGGGGACAGAGTGCTGTAAAACCTCAGGGCCTGAGGGTGGACAGCGTGCTGTAAAATCTCAGGGCCCGGGGGGACAGAGTGCTGCAAAATCTCAGGGCCCGGGGGGACAGAGTGCTGTAAACCCTCAGGGCCCGGGGGGACAGGGTGCTGTACATCAAGGCCCGGGAGGACAGAGTGCTGGACAATCTCAGGGCCCGGGGGGACAGAGTGCTGTAAAATCTCAGGGCCTGGGGAGACAGAGTGCTGTAAAACCTCAGGGCCGGGGGGACAGAGTGCTGTAAAACCTCAGGGCCTGATGGTGGACAGCGTGCTGTAAAATCTCAGGGCCCGGGGGGACAGAGTGCTGTAAAATCTCAGGGCCAGGGGGGACAGAGTGCTGTAAAACCTCAGGGCCCAGGGGGACAGAGTGCTGTAAAATCTCAGGGCCCGGGGGGACAGAGTGCTGTAAAACCTCAGGGCCCAGAGGGACAGAGTGCTGTAAAATCTCAGGGCGCGGGGGCACAGGGTGCTGGAAAACCTCAGGGCCAAGGGGGACAGAGTGCTGTAAAACCTCAGGGCCCGGGGGTGAGGGGGACAGAGTGCTGTAAGACCTTAGGGCCCGGGGGACAGAGTGCTGTAAAAACTCAGGGCCCGGGGGAGAGGGGGACAGAGTGCTGTAAGACCTGAGGGCCCGACGGGGGACAGAGTGCTGTAAAATCTCAGGGCCCAGGGGGACAGAGTGCTGTAAAACCTCAGAGCCCGACGGGGGACAGCGTGTTGTAAACTCTCAAGGCCCTGGGGGGACAGAGTGCTGGAAAACCTCAGGGCTCGGGGGGACAGAGTGCTGTAAAACTTCAGGGCCCGGGGGGACAGAGTGCTGTAAAACCACAGGGCCCGGGGGGACAGAGTGCTGTAAAACCTCAGGGCCCGGGGGGACAGAGTGCTGTAAAACCTCAGGGCCTGGGGGGACAGAGTGCTGTAAAATCTCAGAGTCCGGGGGGACAGAGTGCTGTAAAATCTCAGAGTCCGGGGGGACAGAGTGCTGTAAACCCTCAGGGTCCGGGGAAAAGAGTGCTGTAAATCCTCAGGGCCCGATGAAAAGAGTGCTGTAAAACCTTAGGGCCCGACGGGGGACAGCATGCTGTAAAATCTTAGGGCCCGGGGGAACAGAGTGCTGTAACATCTCAGGGCCAGGGGGGACAGAGTGCTGTAAAACCTCAGGGCCCAGGGGGACAGAGTGCTGTAAAATCTCAGGGCCAGGGGGGACAGAGTGCTGTAAAACCTCAGGGGCCAGGGGGACAGAGTGCTGTAAAATCTCAGGGCCCGGGGGGACAGAGTGCTGTAAAACCTCAGGGCCGTGGGGACAGAGTGCAGTAAAATATCAGGGCCCGGTGGCACAGGGTGCTGTAAAACCTCAGGGCCAAGGGGGACAGAGTGCTGTAAAACCTCAGGGCCTGGGGGGGAGGGGGACAGAGTGCTGTAAGACCTTAGGGCCCGGGGAAAAGAGTGCTGTAAAACCTTAGGGCCCGACGGGGGACAGCGTGCTGTAAAATCTTAGGGCCCGGGGGAACAGAGTGGTGTAAAACCTCAGGCCCGGGGGGACAGAGTGCTGTAAAACCTCAGCGCCCTGGGGAACAGAGTGCTGTAAAACCTCAGGGCTGTGGGGACAGAGTGCTGTAAAACCTCAGGGCCGGGAGTTCAGAGTGCTGTAAAACCTCAGGGCTCGTGGGGACAGAGTGCTGTAAAACCTCAGGGCCCGGGGAAAAGAGTGCTGTAAAACGTTAGGGCCCGACGGGGGACAGCGTGTTGTAAACTCTCAAGGCCCTGGGGGGACAGAGTGCTGGAAAACCTCAGGGCTCGGGGGGACAGAGTGCTGTAAAACCTCAGGGCCCGGGGAGATAGAGTGCTGTAAAACCTCAGGGCCTGGGGGGACAGAGTGCTGTAAAATCTCAGGGTCCGGGGGGACAGGGTGCTGTAAAACCTCAGGGCCAAGGGGGACAGAGTGCTGTAAAACCTCAGGGCCTGGGGGGGAGGGGGACAGAGTGCTGTAAGACCTTAGGGCCCGGGGAAAAGAGTGCTGTAAAACCTTAGGGCCCAACAGGGGACAGCGTGCTGTAAAATCTTAGGGCCAGGGGGGACAGACTGCTGTAAAACCTCAGGGCCCGGGGGGACAGAGTGCTGTAAAATCTCAGGGCCTGGGGGACAGAGTGCTGTAAAACCTCAGGGCTTGGGGGGTCAGAGTGCTGTAAAACCTCAGGGCCCGGAGAAAAGAGTGCTGTAAAATCTCAGGGTCAGGGGGGACAGCGTGCTGTAAAATCTCAGGGTCCGGGGGGACAGAGTGCTGTAAAACCTAGGGCCCGGAGGACAGAGTGCTGTAAAATCTCAGGGTCCGGGGGGACAGAGTGCTGTAAAATCTCAGGGCCGGGGGGACAGAGTGCTGTAAAACCTCAGGGCCCGGGGGGACAGAGTGCAGTAACATATCAGGGCCCGGTGGCACAGGGTGCTGTAAAACCTCAGGGCCAAGGGGGACAGAGTGGTGTAAAACCTCAGGGCCTGGGGGGGAGGGGGACAGAGTGCTGTAAGACCTTAGGGCCCGGGGAAAAGAGTGCTGTAAAACCTTAGGGCCCGACGGGGGACAGCGTGCTGTAAAATCTTAGGGCCCGGGGGAACAGAGTGGTGTAAAACCTCAGGCCCGGGGGGACAGAGTGCTGTAAACCCTCAGGGCCCGGGGGGACAGGGTGCTGTAAAACATCAAGGCCCGGGAGGACAGAGTGCTGGACAATCTCAGGGCCCGGGGGGACAGAGTGCTGTAAAATCTCAGGGCCTGGGGAGACAGAGTGCTGTAAAACCTCAGGGCTCGGGGGGACAGAGTGCTGTAAAACCTCAGGGCCTGAGGGTGGACAGCGTGCTGTAAAATCTCAGGGCCCGGGGGGACAGAGTGCTGTAAAACCTCAGGGCCCGGGGGGACAGAGTGCTGCAAAATCTCAGGGCCCGGGGGGACAGAGTGCTGTAAACCCTCAGGGCCCGGGGGGACAGAGTGCTGTAAACCCTCAGGGCCCGGGGGGACAGGGTGCTGTACATCAAGGCCCGGGAGGACAGAGTGCTGGACAATCTCAGGGCCCGGGGGGACAGAGTGCTGTAAAATCTCAGGGCCTGGGGAGACAGAGTGCTGTAAAACCTCAGGGCCGGGGGGACAGAGTGCTGTAAAACCTCAGGGCCTGATGGTGGACAGCGTGCTGTAAAATCTCAGGGCCCGGGGGGACAGAGTGCTGTAAAATCTCAGGGCCAGGGGGGACAGAGTGCTGTAAAACCTCAGGGCCCAGGGGGACAGAGTGCTGTAAAATCTCAGGGCCCGGGGGGACAGAGTGCTGTAAAACCTCAGGGCCCAGAGGGACAGAGTGCTGTAAAATCTCAGGGCGCGGGGGCACAGGGTGCTGGAAAACCTCAGGGCCAAGGGGGACAGAGTGCTGTAAAACCTCAGGGCCCGGGGGTGAGGGGGACAGAGTGCTGTAAGACCTTAGGGCCCGGGGGACAGAGTGCTGTAAAAACTCAGGGCCCGGGGGAGAGGGGGACAGAGTGCTGTAAGACCTGAGGGCCCGACGGGGGACAGAGTGCTGTAAAATCTCAGGGCCCAGGGGGACAGAGTGCTGTAAAACCTCAGAGCCCGACGGGGGACAGCGTGTTGTAAACTCTCAAGGCCCTGGGGGGACAGAGTGCTGGAAAACCTCAGGGCTCGGGGGGACAGAGTGCTGTAAAACTTCAGGGCCCGGGGGGACAGAGTGCTGTAAAACCACAGGGCCCGGGGGGACAGAGTGCTGTAAAACCTCAGGGCCCGGGGGGACAGAGTGCTGTAAAACCTCAGGGCCTGGGGGGACAGAGTGCTGTAAAATCTCAGAGTCCGGGGGGACAGAGTGCTGTAAAATCTCAGAGTCCGGGGGGACAGAGTGCTGTAAACCCTCAGGGTCCGGGGAAAAGAGTGCTGTAAATCCTCAGGGCCCGATGAAAAGAGTGCTGTAAAACCTTAGGGCCCGACGGGGGACAGCATGCTGTAAAATCTTAGGGCCCGGGGGAACAGAGTGCTGTAACATCTCAGGGCCAGGGGGGACAGAGTGCTGTAAAACCTCAGGGCCCAGGGGGACAGAGTGCTGTAAAATCTCAGGGCCAGGGGGGACAGAGTGCTGTAAAACCTCAGGGGCCAGGGGGACAGAGTGCTGTAAAATCTCAGGGCCCGGGGGGACAGAGTGCTGTAAAACCTCAGGGCCGTGGGGACAGAGTGCAGTAAAATATCAGGGCCCGGTGGCACAGGGTGCTGTAAAACCTCAGGGCCAAGGGGGACAGAGTGCTGTAAAACCTCAGGGCCTGGGGGGGAGGGGGACAGAGTGCTGTAAGACCTTAGGGCCCGGAGAAAAGAGTGCTGTAAAACCTTAGGGCCCGACGGGGGACAGCGTGCTGTAAAATCTTAGGGCCCGGGGGAACAGAGTGGTGTAAAACCTCAGGCCCGGGGGGACAGAGTGCTGTAAAACCTCAGCGCCCTGGGGAACAGAGTGCTGTAAAACCTCAGGGCTGTGGGGACAGAGTGCTGTAAAACCTCAGGGCCGGGAGTTCAGAGTGCTGTAAAACCTCAGGGCTCGTGGGGACAGAGTGCTGTAAAACCTCAGGGCCCGGGGAAAAGAGTGCTGTAAAACGTTAGGGCCCGACGGGGGACAGCGTGTTGTAAACTCTCAAGGCCCTGGGGGGACAGAGTGCTGGAAAACCTCAGGGCTCGGGGGGACAGAGTGCTGTAAAACCTCAGGGCCCGGGGAGATAGAGTGCTGTAAAACCTCAGGGCCTGGGGGGACAGAGTGCTGTAAAATCTCAGGGTCCGGGGGGACAGAGTGCTGTAAAATCTCAGGGCCGGGGGGACAGAGTGCTGTAAAATCTCAGGGCCCGGGGGAGAGGGGGACAGAGTGCTGTAAGACCTGAGGGCCCGGGGAAAAGAGTGCTGTAAAACCTTAGGGCCCGACGGGGGACAAGTGCTGTAAAATCTCAGGGCTCGGGGGGTACAGAGTGCTGTAAAACCTCAGGGCCCGGGGGGACAGAGTGCTGTAAAATCTCAGGGCCCGGGGGGACAGAGTGCTGTAAAACCTCAGGGCTCTAGGGGACAGAGTGCTGTAAAATCTCAGGGCCCTGGGGGACAGAGTGCTGTAAAACCGCAGGGCTCTAGGGGACAGAGTGCTGTAAAATCTCAGGGCCCGGGGGGACAGAGTGCTGTAAAACCTCAGGGCCTGGGGGACAGAGTGCTGTAAAACCTAGGGCCCGGGGGGAAGGAGTGCTGTAAAACCTCAGGGCCCTGGGGGACAGAGTGCTGTAAAACCTCAGGGCTCGGGGGAACAGAGTGCTGTAAAACCTCAGGGCCCTGGGGGACAGAGTGCTGTAAAACATCAGGGCCCGTGGGGACAGAGTGCTGTAAAATCTTAGGGCCCTGGAGGACAGAGTGCTGTAAAACCTCAGGGCTCGGGGGGACACAGTGCTGTAAAATCTCAGGGCTGGGGGGACAGAGTGCTGAAAAACCTCAGGGCTCGGGGAGACAGAGTGCTGCAAAACCTCAGAGCCCGGGGAAAAGAGTGCTGTAAAACCTTAGGGCCCGACGGGGGACAGCGTGTTGTAAAACCTTAGGGCCCTGGGGGACAGAGTGCAGTAAAATCTCAGGGCCGGGGGGGACAGAGTGCTGTAAAACCTCAGGGCTCGGGGGGACAGAGTGCTGTAAAACCTTAGGGCCCGATGGGGGACAGCGTGTTGTAAACTCTCAAGGCCCTGGAGGGACAGAGTGCTGGAAAACCTCAGGGCTCGGGGGGACAGAGTGCTGTAAAACTTCAGGGTCCGGGGGGACAGAGTGCTGTAAAACCACAGGGCCCGGGGGGACAGAGTGCTGTAAAACCTCAGGGCCTGGGGGGACAGAGTGCTGTAAAACATTAGGATCCGGGGGGACAGAGTGCTGTAAAATCTCAGAGTCCGGGGGGACAGAGAGCTGTAAACCCTCAGGGTCCGGGGAAAAGAGTGCTGTCAATCCTCAGGGCCCGATGAAAAGAGTGCTGTAAAACCTTAGGGCCCGACGGGGGACAGCATGCTGTAAAATCTTAGGGCCCGGGGGAACAGAGTGCTGTAAAATCTCAGGGCCAGGGGGGACAGAGTGCTGTAAAACCTCAGGGCCCAGGGGGACAGAGTGCTGTAAAATCTCAGGGCCCGGGGGGACAGAGTGCTGTAAAACCTCAGGGCCCGGAGGGACAGAGTGCTGTAAAATCTCAGGGCGCGGGGGCACAGGGTGCTGGAAAACCTCAGGGCCAAGGGGGACAGAGTGCTGTAAAACCTCAGGGCCCGGGGGTGAGGGGGACAGAGTGCTGTAAGACCTTAGGGCCCGGGGGACAGAGTGCTGTAAAAACTCAGGGCCCGGGGGAGAGGGGGACAGAGTGCTGTAAGACCTGAGGGCCCGACGGGGGACAGAGTGCTGTAAAATCTCAGGGCCCAGGGGGACAGAGTGCTGTAAAACCTCAGAGCCCGGGGGGACAGAGTGCTGTAAAACCTCAGGGTTCGGGGGGACAGAGTGCTGTAAAATTTCAGGGCCCGGGCGGACAGAGTGCTGTAAAAACTCAGGGCCCGGGGGAGAGGGGGACAGAGTGCTGTAAGACCTGAGGGCCCGACGGGGGACAGAGTGCTGTAAAAACTCAGGGTCCTGGGGGACATAGTGCTGTAAAACCTCAGGGCCCGGGGGGACAGTGTGCTGTAACACCTCAGGGCCAGGGAGGACAGAGTGCTGTAAAATCTCAGGGCCCGGGGGGACAGAGTGCTGTAAAATCTCAGGGCCCTGGGGGACAGAGTGCTGTAAAACCTCAGGGCTCGGGGGGACAGAGTGCTGTAAAATCTCAGGGCCCTGTGGGACAGAGTGCTGTAAAACCTCAGGGCTCGGGGAGACAGAGTGCTGTAAAACCTCAGGGCCCGGGGAAAAGAGTGCTGTAAATCCTCAGGGCCCGATGAAAAGAGTGCTGTAAAACCATAGGGCCCGACGGGGGACAGCGTGCTGTAAAATCTTAGGGCCCGGGGGGACAGAGTGCTGTAAAACCTCAGGGCCCGGAGGGACAGAGTGCTGTAAAATCTCAGGGCGCGGGGGCACAGGGTGCTGGAAAACCTCAGGGCCAAGGGGGACAGAGTGCTGTAAAACCTCAGGGCCCGGGGGTGAGGGGGACAGAGTGCTGTAACACCTTGGGCCCGTGGGGACAGAGTGCTGTAAAACCTCAGGGCCCGGGGGGACAGTGTGCTGTAACACCTCAGGGCCAGGGAGGACAGAGTGCTGTAAAATCTCAGGGCCCAGGGGGACAGAGTGCTGTAAACTCTCAGGGCCCTAGGGACAGAGTGCTGTAAAACCTCAGGGCCCGGGGGGACAGAGTGCTGTAAAACCTCAGAGCTCGGGGGAACAGAGTGCTGTAAAACCTCAGGGCCCTGGGGGACAGAGTGCTGTAAAACCTCAGGGCCCTGGGGGACAGAGTGCTGTAAAACCTCAGGGCTCGGGGAGACAGAGTGCTGTAAAACCTCAGGGCCCGGGGAAAAGAGTGCTGTAAATCCTCAGGGCCCGATGAAAAGAGTGCTGTAAAACCATAGGGCCCGACGGGGGACAGCGTGCTGTAAAATCTTAGGGCCCGGGGGAACAGAGTGCTGTAAAATCTCAGGGCCAGGGGGGGCAGAGTGCTGTAAAACCTCAGGGCCAGGGGGACAGAGTGCAGTAAAACCTCAGGGCCCGGGGGGACAGAGTGCTGTAAAACCTCAGTGCCCGGGGGGACAGAGTGCTGTAAAACCTCAGGGCCGGGGGGACAGAGTGCTGTAAAACCTCAGGGCCCAGGGGGACAGAGTGCTGTAAAACCTCAGGGCCAGGGGAGGGGAGGGGGACAGAGTGCTGTAAGACCTTAGGGCCCAGGGGACAGAGTGCTGTAAAACCTCAGGGCCTGAGGGTGGACAGCGTGCTGTACATTCTCAGGGCCCGGGGGGACAGGGTGCTGTAAAACCTCAGGGCCAAGGGGGACAGAGTGCTGTAAAACCTCAGGGCCTGGGGGGGAGGGGGACAGAGTGCTGTAAGACCTTAGGGCCCGGGGAAAAGAGTGCTGTAAAACCTTAGGGCCCGGGGGAACAGAGTGGTGTAAAACCTCAGGCCCGGGGGGACAGAGTGCTGTAAAACCTCAGCGCCCTGGGGAACAGAGTGCTGTAAAACCTCAGGGCTGTGGGGACAGAGTGCTATAAAACCTCAGGGCCGGGAGTTCAGAGTGCTGTAAAACCTCAGGGCTCGTGGGGACAGAGTGCTGTAAAACCTCAGGGCCCGGGGAAAAGAGTGCTGTAAAACGTTAGGGCCCGACGGGGGACAGCGTGTTGTAAACTCTCAAGGCCCTGGGGGGACAGAGTGCTGGAAATCCTCAGGGCTCGGGGGGACAGAGTGCTGTAAAACCTCAGGTCCTGGGGGGACAGAGTGCTGGAAAACCTCAGGGCCCGGGGAGATAGAGTGCTGTAAAACCTCAGGGCCTGGGGGGACAGAGTGCTGTAAAATCTCAGGGTCCGGGGGGACAGAGTGCTGTAAAATCTCAGGGCCGGGGGGACAGAGTGCTGTAAAATCTCAGGGCCCGGGGGAGAGGGGGACAGAGTGCTGTAAGACCTGAGGGCCCGGGGAAAAGAGTGCTGTAAAACCTTAGGGCCCGACGGGGGACAAGTGCTGTAAAATCTCAGGGCTCGGGGGGACAGAGTGCTGTAAAACCTCAGGGCCCGGGGGGACAGAGTGCTGTAAAATCTCAGGGCCCGGGGGGACAGAGTGCTGGAAAACCTCAGGGCTCTAGGGGACAGAGTGCTGTAAAATCTCAGGGCCCCGGGGGACAGAGTGCTGTATAACCTCAGGGCCCGGGGGGACAGAGTGCTGTAAAACCTCAGGGCTCTGGGGGACAGAGTGCTGTAAAACCTAGGGCCCGGGGGGAAGGAGTGCTGTAAAACCTCAGGGCCCTGGGGGACAGAGTGCTGTAAAACCTTAGGGCCCGACGGGGGACAGCGTGTTGTAAACTCTCAAGGCCCTGGGGGGACAGAGTGCTGGAAAACCTCAGGGCTCGGGGGGACAGAGTGCTGTAAAACTTCAGGGCCCGGGGGGACAGAGTGCTGTAAAACCACAGGGCCCGGGGGGACAGAGTGCTGTAAAACCTCAGGGCCCGGGGGGACAGAGTGCTGTAAAACCTCAGGGCCTGGGGGGACAGAGTGCTGTAAAATCTCAGAGTCCGGGGGGACAGAGTGCTGTAAAATCTCAGAGTCCGGGGGGACAGAGTGCTGTAAACCCTCAGGGTCCGGGGAAAAGAGTGCTGTAAATCCTCAGGGCCCGATGAAAAGAGTGCTGTAAAACCTTAGGGCCCGACGGGGGACAGCATGCTGTAAAATCTTAGGGCCCGGGGGAACAGAGTGCTGTAACATCTCAGGGCCAGGGGGGACAGAGTGCTGTAAAACCTCAGGGCCCAGGGGGACAGAGTGCTGTAAAATCTCAGGGCCAGGGGGGACAGAGTGCTGTAAAACCTCAGGGGCCAGGGGGACAGAGTGCTGTAAAATCTCAGGGCCCGGGGGGACAGAGTGCTGTAAAACCTCAGGGCCGTGGGGACAGAGTGCAGTAAAATATCAGGGCCCGGTGGCACAGGGTGCTGTAAAACCTCAGGGCCAAGGGGGACAGAGTGCTGTAAAACCTCAGGGCCTGGGGGGGAGGGGGACAGAGTGCTGTAAGACCTTAGGGCCCGGGGAAAAGAGTGCTGTAAAACCTTAGGGCCCGACGGGGGACAGCGTGCTGTAAAATCTTAGGGCCCGGGGGAACAGAGTGGTGTAAAACCTCAGGCCCGGGGGGACAGAGTGCTGTAAAACCTCAGCGCCCTGGGGAACAGAGTGCTGTAAAACCTCAGGGCTGTGGGGACAGAGTGCTGTAAAACCTCAGGGCCGGGAGTTCAGAGTGCTGTAAAACCTCAGGGCTCGTGGGGACAGAGTGCTGTAAAACCTCAGGGCCCGGGGAAAAGAGTGCTGTAAAACGTTAGGGCCCGACGGGGGACAGCGTGTTGTAAACTCTCAAGGCCCTGGGGGGACAGAGTGCTGGAAAACCTCAGGGCTCGGGGGGACAGAGTGCTGTAAAACCTCAGGGCCCGGGGAGATAGAGTGCTGTAAAACCTCAGGGCCTGGGGGGACAGAGTGCTGTAAAATCTCAGGGTCCGGGGGGACAGAGTGCTGTAAAATCTCAGGGCCGGGGGGACAGAGTGCTGTAAAATCTCAGGGCCCGGGGGAGAGGGGGACAGAGTGCTGTAAGACCTGAGGGCCCGGGGAAAAGAGTGCTGTAAAACCTTAGGGCCCGACGGGGGACAAGTGCTGTAAAATCTCAGGGCTCGGGGGGACAGAGTGCTGTAAAACCTCAGGGCCCGGGGGGACAGAGTGCTGTAAAATCTCAGGGCCCGGGGGGACAGAGTGCTGTAAAACCTCAGGGCTCTAGGGGACAGAGTGCTGTAAAATCTCAGGGCCCTGGGGGACAGAGTGCTGTAAAACCGCAGGGCTCTAGGGGACAGAGTGCTGTAAAATCTCAGGGCCCGGGGGGACAGAGTGCTGTAAAACCTCAGGGCCTGGGGGACAGAGTGCTGTAAAACCTAGGGCCCGGGGGGAAGGAGTGCTGTAAAACCTCAGGGCCCTGGGGGACAGAGTGCTGTAAAACCTCAGGGCTCGGGGGAACAGAGTGCTGTAAAACCTCAGGGCCCTGGGGGACAGAGTGCTGTAAAACATCAGGGCCCGTGGGGACAGAGTGCTGTAAAATCTTAGGGCCCTGGAGGACAGAGTGCTGTAAAACCTCAGGGCCGGGGGGGACAGAGTGCTGTAAAACCTCAGGGCCCAGGGGGACAGAGTGCTGAAAAACCTCAGGGCTCGGGGAGACAGAGTGCTGCAAACCCTCAGAGCCCGGGGAAAAGAGTGCTGTAAAACCTTAGGGCCCGACGGGGGACAGCGTGTTGTAAAACCTTAGGGCCCTGGGGGACAGAGTGCAGTAAAATCTCAGGGCCAGGGGGGGACAGAGTGCTGTAAAACCTCAGGGCTCGGGGGGACAGAGTACTGTAAAACCTTAGGGCCCGATGGGGGACAGCGTGTTGTAAACTCTCAAGGCCCTGGAGGGACAGAGTGCTGGAAAACCTCAGGGCTCGGGGGGACAGAGTGCTGTAAAACTTCAGGGTCCGGGGGGACAGAGTGCTGTAAAACCACAGGGCCCGGGGGGACAGAGTGCTGTAAAACCTCAGGGCCTGGGGGGACAGAGTGCTGTAAAACATTAGGATCCGGGGGGACAGAGTGCTGTAAAATCTCAGAGTCCGGGGGGACAGAGTGCTGTAAACCCTCAGGGTCCGGGGAAAAGAGTGCTGTAAATCCTCAGGGCCCGATGAAAAGAGTGCTGTAAAACCTTAGGGCCCGACGGGGGACAGCATGCTGTAAAATCTTAGGGCCCGGGGGAACAGAGTGCTGTAACATCTCAGCGCCAGGGGGGACAGAGTGCTGTAAAACCTCAGGGCCCAGGGGGACAGAGTGCTGTAAAATCTCAGGGCCAGGGGGGACAGAGTGCTGTAAAACCTCAGGGGCCAGGGGGACAGAGTGCTGTAAAATCTCAGGGCCCGGGGGGACAGAGTGCTGTAAAACCTCAGGGCCCTGGGGGAACAGAGTGCTGTAAAACCTCAGGGCCCGGGGGGACAGTGTGCTGTAACACCTCAGGGCCCGGGAGGAGAGTGCTGTAAAACCTCAGGGCCTGGGGGGACAGAGTGCGGTAAAATCTCAGGGCCCGGGGGGACAGAGTGCTGTAAAATCTCAGGGCCGGGGGTACAGAGTGCTGTAAAACCGCAGGGTTCGGGGGTACAGAGTGCTGTAAAATCTCAGGGCCCCGGGGGACAGAGTGCTGTAAAACCTCAGGGCCCTTGGGGACAGAGTGCTGTAAAACCTCAGGGCTCGGGGAGACAGAGTGCTGTAAAACCTCAGGGCCCAGGGGGACAGAGTGCTGTAAAATCTCAGGGCCCGGGGGGACAGAGTGCTGTAAAACCTCAGGGCCCGGAGGGACAGAGTGCTGTAAAATCTCAGGGCGCGGGGGCACAGGGTGCTGGAAAACCTCAGGGCCAAGGGGGACAGAGTGCTGTAAAACCTCAGGGCCCGGGGGTGAGGGGGACAGAGTGCTGTAAGACCTTAGGGCCCGGGGGACAGAGTGCTGTAAAAACTCAGGGCCCGGGGGAGAGGGGGACAGAGTGCTGTAAGACCTGAGGGCCCGACGGGGGACAGAGTGCTGTAAAATCTCAGGGCCCAGGGGGACAGAGTGCTGTAAAACCTCAGAGCCCGGGGGGACAGAGTGCTGTAAAACCTCAGGGTTCGGGGGGACAGAGTGCTGTAAAATTTCAGGGCCCGGGCGGACAGAGTGCTGTAAAAACTCAGGGCCCGGGGGAGAGGGGGACAGAGTGCTGTAAGACCTGAGGGCCCGACGGGGGACAGAGTGCTGTAAAAACTCAGGGTCCTGGGGGACATAGTGCTGTAAAACCTCAGGGCCCGGGGGGACAGTGTGCTGTAACACCTCAGGGCCAGGGAGGACAGAGTGCTGTAAAATCTCAGGGCCCGGGGGGACAGAGTGCTGTAAAATCTCAGGGCCCTGGGGGACAGAGTGCTGTAAAACCTCAGGGCTCGGGGGGACAGAGTGCTGTAAAATCTCAGGGCCCTGTGGGACAGAGTGCTGTAAAACCTCAGGGCCCGGGGGGACAGAGTGCTGTAAAGCCTCAGGGCTCTGGGGGACAGAGTGCTGTAACACCTTGGGCCCGTGGGGACAGAGTGCTGTAAAACCTCAGGGCCCGGGGGGACAGAGTGCTGTAAAATCTCAGGGCCCGGGGGGACAGAGTGCTGTAAAATCTCAGGGCCGGGGGTACAGAGTGCTGTAAAACCGCAGGGTTCGGGGGTACAGAGTGCTGTAAAATCTCAGGGCCCCGGGGGACAGAGTGCTGTAAAACCTCAGGGCCCTTGGGGACAGAGTGCTGTAAAACCTCAGGGCTCGGGGAGACAGAGTGCTGTAAAACCTCAGGGCCCAGGGGGACAGAGTGCTGTAAAATCTCAGGGCCCGGGGGGACAGAGTGCTGTAAAACCTCAGGGCCCGGAGGGACAGAGTGCTGTAAAATCTCAGGGCGCGGGGGCACAGGGTGCTGGAAAACCTCAGGGCCAAGGGGGACAGAGTGCTGTAAAACCTCAGGGCCCGGGGGTGAGGGGGACAGAGTGCTGTAAGACCTTAGGGCCCGGGGGACAGAGTGCTGTAAAAACTCAGGGCCCGGGGGAGAGGGGGACAGAGTGCTGTAAGACCTGAGGGCCCGACGGGGGACAGAGTGCTGTAAAATCTCAGGGCCCAGGGGGACAGAGTGCTGTAAAACCTCAGAGCCCGGGGGGACAGAGTGCTGTAAAACCTCAGGGTTCGGGGGGACAGAGTGCTGTAAAATTTCAGGGCCCGGGCGGACAGAGTGCTGTAAAAACTCAGGGCCCGGGGGAGAGGGGGACAGAGTGCTGTAAGACCTGAGGGCCCGACGGGGGACAGAGTGCTGTAAAAACTCAGGGTCCTGGGGGACATAGTGCTGTAAAACCTCAGGGCCCGGGGGGACAGTGTGCTGTAACACCTCAGGGCCAGGGAGGACAGAGTGCTGTAAAATCTCAGGGCCCGGGGGGACAGAGTGCTGTAAAATCTCAGGGCCCTGGGGGACAGAGTGCTGTAAAACCTCAGGGCTCGGGGGGACAGAGTGCTGTAAAATCTCAGGGCCCTGTGGGACAGAGTGCTGTAAAACCTCAGGGCCCGGGGGGACAGAGTGCTGTAAAGCCTCAGGGCTCTGGGGGACAGAGTGCTGTAACACCTTGGGCCCGTGGGGACAGAGTGCTGTAAAACCTCAGGGCCCGGGGGGACAGTGTGCTGTAACACCTCAGGGCCAGGGAGGACAGAGTGCTGTAAAATCTCAGGGCCCAGGGGGACAGAGTGCTGTAAACTCTCAGGGCCCTAGGGACAGAGTGCTGTAAAACCTCAGGGCCCGGGGGGACAGAGTGCTGTAAAACCTCAGAGCTCGGGGGAACAGAGTGCTGTAAAACCTCAGGGCCCTGGGGGACAGAGTGCTGTAAAACCTCAGGGCCCTGGGGGACAGAGTGCTGTAAAACCTCAGGGCTCGGGGAGACAGAGTGCTGTAAAACCTCAGGGCCCGGGGAAAAGAGTGCTGTAAATCCTCAGGGCCCGATGAAAAGAGTGCTGTAAAACCATAGGGCCCGACGGGGGACAGCGTGCTGTAAAATCTTAGGGCCCGGGGGAACAGAGTGCTGTAAAATCTCAGGGCCAGGGGGGGCAGAGTGCTGTAAAACCTCAGGGCCAGGGGGACAGAGTGCAGTAAAACCTCAGGGCCCGGGGGGACAGAGTGCTGTAAAACCTCAGTGCCCGGGGGGACAGAGTGCTGTAAAACCTCAGGGCCGGGGGGACAGAGTGCTGTAAAACCTCAGGGCCCAGGGGGACAGAGTGCTGTAAAACCTCAGGACTGGGGGGACAGAGTGCTGTAAAACCTCAGGGCCAGGGGAGGGGAGGGGGACAGAGTGCTGTAAGACCTTAGGGCCCAGGGGAACAGAGTGCTGTAAAACCTCAGGGCCTGAGGGTGGACAGCGTGCTGTAAATTCTCAGGGCCCGGGGGGACAGAGTGCTGTAAAACCTCAGTGCCCTGTGGGACAGAGTGCTGTCAAACCTTAGGGCCCGACGGGGGACAGCGTGCTGTACAATCTTAGGGCCAGGAGGGACAGAGTGCTGTAAACCCTCAATCCCTGGGGGGACAGAGTGCTGTAATACCTCAGGCCCCAGGGGGACAGAGTGCTGTAAATCCTCAGGGCCCGGGGGGGGGAGGGGGACAGAGTGCTGTAAGACCTTAGGGCCCGGGGAAAAGAGTGCTGTAAAACCTTAGGGCCCAACAGGGGACAGCGTGCTGTAAAATCTTAGGGCCAGGGGGGACAGACTGCTGTAAAACCTCAGGGCCCGGGGGGACAGAGTGCTGTAAAATCTCAGGGCACGGGGGAACAGAGTGCTGTAAAACCTCAGGGCCCTTGGGGACAGAGTGCTGTAAAACCTCAGGGCGCGGGGGCACAGGGTGCTGTAAAACCTCAGGGCCAAGGGGGACAGAGTGCTGTAAAACCTCAGGGCCCGGGGGTGAGGGGGACAGAGTGCTGTAAGACCTTAGGGCCCGGGGGACAGAGTGCTGTAAAACCTCAGGGCCCGGGGGAGAGGGGGACAGAGTGCTGTAAGACCTGAGGGCCCGACGGGGGACAGAGTGCTGTAAAATCTCAGGGCCCGGGGGGACAGAGTGCTGTAAAACCTCAGGGTTCGGGGGGACAGAGTGCTGTAAAATCTCAGGGCCCGGGGGGACAGAGTGCTGTAAAACCTCAGGGTCCTGGGGGACATAGTGCTGTAAAACCTCAGGGCCCGGGGGGACAGTGTGCTGTAACACCTCAGGGCCAGGGAGGACAGAGTGCTGTAAAATCTCAGGGCCCGGGGGGACAGAGTGCTGTAAAATCTCAGGGCCCTGGGGGACAGAGTGCTGTAAAACCTCAGGGCTCGGGGGGACAGAGTGCTGTAAAATCTCAGGGCCCTGTGGGACAGAGTGCTGTAAAACCTCAGGGCCCGGGGGGACAGAGTGCTGTAAAACCTCAGGGCACTGGGGGACAGAGTGCTGTAACACCTAGGGCCCGGGGGGACAGAGTGCTGTAAAACCTCAGGGCCCTGGGGGACAGAGTGCTGTAAAACCTCAGGGCACTGGGGGACAGAGTGCTGTAAAACCTCACGGCTCGGGGAAAAGAGTGGTATAAAACCATAGGGCCCGACGGGGGACAGCGTGCTGTAAAATCTTAGGGCCCGGGGGAACAGAGTGCTGTAAAATCTCAGGGCCAGGGGGGGCAGAGTGCTGTAAAACCTCAGGGCCCGGGGAGGGGAGGGGGACAGAGTGCTGTAAAACCTCAGGGCCTGAGGGTGGACAGCGTGCTGTAAATTCTCAGGGCCCGGGGGGACAGAGTGCTGTAAAACCTGTGCCCTGTGGGACAGAGTGCTGTCAAACCTTAGGGCCCGACGGGGGACAGCGTGCTGTACAATCTTAGGGCCAGGAGGAACAGAGTGCTGTAATACCTCAGGCCCCAGGGGGACAGAGTGCTGTAAAACCTCAGGGCTCGGGGGACAGAGTGCTGTAAAACCTAGGGCCCGGGGGGAAGGAGTGCTGTAAAACCTCAGGGCCCTGGGGGACAGAGTGCTGTAAAACCTCAGGGCTCGGGGGAACAGAGTGCTGTAAAACCTCAGGGCCCTGGGGGACAGAGTGCTATTAAAACCTCAGGGCCCGTGGGGACAGAGTGCTGTAAAATCTTAGGGCCCTGGAGGACAGAGTGCTGTAAAACCTCAGGGCTCGGGGGGGGGACAGTGCTGTAAAATCTCAGGGCCGGGGGGACAGAGTGCTGAAAAACCACAGGGCTCGGGGAAAAGAGTGCTGTAAAACCTTAGGGCCCGACGGGGGACAGCGTGCTGTAAAACCTTAGGGCCCTGGGGGACACAGTGAGGTAAAATCTCAGGGCCAGGGGGGGACAGAGTGCTGTAAAACCTCAGGGCCTGGGGGGACAGAGTGCTGTAAAACCTCAGGGCTCGGGGGGACAGAGTGCTGTAAAACCTCAGGGCCCGGGGAAAAGAGTGCTGTAAAACCTTAGGGCCCGACGGGGGACAGCGTGTTGTAAACTCTCAAGGCCCTGGGGGGACAGAGTGCTGGAAAACCTCAGGGCTCGGGGGGACAGAGTGCTGTAAAACTTCAGGGCCCGGGGGCACAGAGTGCTGTAAAACCACAGGGCCCGGGGGGACAGAGTGCTGTAAACCTCAGGGCCCGGGGGGACAGAGTGCTGTAAAACCTCAGGCCCTGGGGGGACAGAGTGCTGTAAAATCTCAGGGTCCGGGGGGACAGAGTGCTGTAAAATCTCAGGACCCGGGGGGACAGAGTGCTGTAAAACCTCAGGGCCCGGGGGGACAGAGTGCTGTAAAACCTCAGGGCCCAGGGGGACAGAGGACTGTAAAATCTCAGGGCCGGGGGGACAGAGTGCAGTAAAACCTCAGGGCTCGGGGGGACAGAGTGCTGTAAAACATTAGGGCCCGGGGGGACAGAGTGCTGTAAAATCTCAGAGTCCGGGGGGACAGATTGCTGTAAAACCTCAGGGCTCGGGGGGACAGAGTGTTGTAAACCCTCAGGGTCCGGAGTGGGGGAGGGGGACAGAGTGCTGTAAGACCTTAGGGCCCGGGGGGACAGAGTGCTGTAAATCCTCAGGGCCGGGGAGACAGAGTGCTATAAAACCTCAGGGCCCGGGAGGACAGAGTGCTGTAAAACCTCAGAGCCCGGGGGCACAGAGTGCTGTAAATCATCAGGGCCCGGGGGGGAGGGGGACAGAGTGCTGTAAGACCTTAGAGCCCGGGGAAAAGAGTGCTGTAAAACCTTAGGGCCCGGGTGCACCGAGTGCTGTAAAATCTTAGGGCCCGGGGGAACACAGTGCTGAAAACCTCAGGCCCGGGGGGACAGAGTGCTGTAAAACCTCAGGGCCCCGGGGAAAAGAGTGCTATAAAACCTTAGGGCCCGGGGGGACAGAGTGCTGTAAAATCTCAGGGCCGGGGGGCAGAGTGCTGTAAAATCTCAGGGCCGGGGGGACAGAGTGCTGTAAAACATCAGGGCCCGTGGGGACAGAGTGCTGTAAAATCTTAGGGCCCTGGAGGACAGAGTGCTGTAAAACCTCAGGGCTCGGGGGGACAGAGTGCTGTAAAACCTCAGGGCCGGGGGGGTCGGGTGCTGTAAAACCTCAGGGCCCAGGGGGACAGAGTGCTGTAAAACCTCAAGGCCCGGCGGGACAGAGTGCTGTAAAACCTCAGGGCCTGGGGGGACAGAGTGCTGTAAAACCTCAGGGCCCGGGGGGACAGAGTGCTGTAAAACCTCAGGGCCCGGGGGGACAGAGTGCTGTAAAATCTCAGGGCCGGGGGGACAGAGTGCTGTAAAACCTCAGGGCCCGGGGGGACAGTGTGCTGTAAAATCTCAGGGCCCTGGGGGACAGAGTGCTGTAAAACCTCTGGGCTCGGGGGGACAGAGTGCTGTAAAACCTTAGGGCCCGGGTGGGCAGAGTGCTGTAAAATCTCAGGGTCCGGGGGGACAGAATGCTGTAAAACCTCAGGGCTCGGGGAGACAGAATGCTGTAAAACCTCAGGGTCCGAAGTGGGGAGGGGGACAGAGTGCTGTAAGACCTGAGGGCCGGGGGGACAGAGTGCTGTAAAACCTTAGGGACACGGGGGACAGCGTGCTGTAAAATCTTAGGGCCCGGGGGAACACAGTGCTGTAAAACCTCAGGGCCCGGGGGGACAGAGTGCTGTAAAACCTTAGGGCCCGGGGATAAGAGTGCTGTAAAACCTCAGGGCCCTGGGGGACAGAGTGCTGTAAAACCTCAGGGGTCGGGGGAACAGAGTGCTGTAAAACCTCAGGGCCCTGGGGGACAGAGTGCTGTAAAACCTCAGGCCCCGTGGGGACAGAGTGCTGTAAAATCTTAGGGCCCTGGAGGACAGAGTGCTGTAAATCCTCAGGGCTCGGGGGGACAGAGTGCTGTAAAACCTCAGGGCCCGGGGGGACAGAGTGCTGCAAAATCTCAGGGCCGGGGGACAGAGTGCTGTAAAACCTCAGGGCTCAGGGAGACAGAGTGCTGTAAAACCTTAGGGCCCGACGGGGGACAGAGTGCTGTAAAACCTTAGGGCCCGACGGGGGACAGCGTGCTGTAAAATCTTAGGGCCCGGGGGAACAGAGTGCTGTAAAATCTCAGGGCCAGGGGGGACAGAGTGCTGTAAAACCTCAGGGCCCAGGGGGACAGAGTGCTGTAAAATCTCAGGGCCCAGGGGGACAGAGTGCTGTAAAACCTCAGGGCCGTGGGGACAGAGTGCAGTCAAACCTCAGGGCCCTTGGGGACAGAGTGCTGTAAAACCTTAGGGCCCTGCGGGACAGAGTGCAGTAAAATCTCAGGGCCTGGGAGGACAATGTGCTGTAACACCTCAGGGCCCGGGGGGACAGAGTGCTGTAAAACCTCAGGGCCGTGGGGACAGACTGCAGTAAAACCTCAAGGCCCGGGGGGTCAGAGTGCTGTAAAACCTCAGGGCCCTAGGGGAACAGAGTGCTGTAAAACCTCAGGGCCGTGGGGACAGAGTGCAGTAAAACCTCAAGGCCCGGGGGGACAGAGTGCTGTAAAACCTCAGGGCCCTAGGGGAACAGAGTGCTGTAAAACCTCAGGGCCCGGGAGGACAATGTGCTGTAACACCTCAGGGCCCGGGAGGACAGAGTGCTGTAAAACCTCAGGGCACGGGGGGACAGAGTGCTGTAAAATCAGAGTGCTGCAAAAATTCAGGGTTCGGGGGGACAGCATGCTGTAAAACCTCAGGGCTCGGGTGGACAGAGTGCTGTAAAATCTCTGGGCCCGGGGGGACAGAGTGCTGTAATGTCTCAGGGCCCGGGGGGACTGAGTGCTGTAAAACCACAGGGCCCGGGGGAACAGAGTGCTGTAAAACCTCAGGGCCCTGGGGGACAGAGTGCTGTAAAACCTCAGAGCCCTGGGGGACAGAGTGCTGTAAAATCTCAGGGCCCTCGGGGACAGAGTGCTGTAAAACCTCAGGGCTCGGGGAAAAGAGTGCTGTAAAACCTCAGGGCCCGATGAAAAGAGTGCTGTAAAACCTTAGGGCCCGACGGGGGACAGCGTGCTGTAAAATCTTAGGGCCCGGGGGAACAGAGTGCTGTAAAATCTCAGGGCCAGGGGGGACAGAGTGCTGTAAAACCTCAGGGCCCGGGGGGACAGAATGCTGTAAAATCTCAGGGCCGCTGGGACAGAGTGCTGTAAAACCTCAAGGCCCGGGGGGACAGAGTGTTGTAAAACCTCAAGGCCAGGGGGACAGAGTGCTGTAAAACCTCAGGGCTCGGGGGGACAGAGTGCTGTAAAGTCTCAGGGCCCGGGGGGACAGAGTGCTGTAAAATCTCAGGGCCTGGGGGGGACAGAGTGCTGTAAAATCTCAGGGCCGGGGGGACAGAGTGCTGTAAAACCTCAGGGCCCGGGGGGACACAGTGCTGTAAAACCTCAGGGCCAAGGGGGACAGAGTGCTGTAAGACCTCAGGGACCGGGTGGGAGGGGGACAGAGTGCTGTAAGACCTTAGGGCCCGGGGAAAAGAGTGCTGTAAAACCTTCGGGCTCGACGGGGGACAGAGTGCTGTAAAATCTTAGGGCCCGGGGGAACACAGTTTTGTAAAATCTCAGGGCCAGGGTGGACAGAGTGCTGTAAAACCTCAGGGCCCGGGGGGACAGTGTGCTGTAAAATCTTAGGGCCCGGGGGAACAGACTGCTGTAAAATCTCAGGGCCCAGGGGGAGAGAGTGCTGTAAAATCTCAGGGCCCGGGGGGACAGAGTGCTGTAAAACCTCAGGGCTCGGGGGGACAGAGTGCTGTAAAACCTCAGGGCTCGGGGGGACACAGTGCTGTAAAACCTCAGGGCCCGGGGTGACAGAGTGCTGTAAAATCTCAAGGCCCGGGGGGACAGAGTGCTGTAAAACCTCAGGGCTCGGGGGGACAGAGTGCTAAAAAACCTCAGGGCCCGGGGAAAAGAGTGCTGTAAAACCTTAGGGCCCGACGGGGGACAGCGTGCTGTAAAACCTTAGGGCCCGGGGGGACAGAGTGCTGTAAAATCTCAGGGCCCGGGGGGACAGAGTGCTGTAAAACCTCAGGGCCGGGGGGACAGAGTGCTGTAAAACCTCAGGGCCCGGGGGGACAGAGTGCTGTAAAATCTCAGGGCCCGGGGGGACAGAGTGCTGTAAAACCTCAGGGCCGGGGGGACAGAGTGCTGTAAAACCTCAGGGCCGGGGGGGACAGAGTGCTGTAAAACCTCAGGGCCCAGGGGGACAGAGTGCTGTAAAACCTCAGGGCCGGGGGGGACAGAGTGCTGTAAAACCTCAGGGCCCAGGGGGACAGAGTGCTGTAAAATCTCAGGGCCCGGGGGGACAGAGTGCTGTAAAACCTCAGGGCCGGGGGGACAGAATGCTGTAAAACCTCAGGGCTCGGGGGGACAGAGTGCTGTAAAACCTCAGGGCTCGGGGGGACACAGTGCTGTAAAACCTCAGGGCCCGGGGGGACAGAGTGCTGTAAAACCTCAGGGCCCGATGGGGGACAACGTGCTGTAAAATCTTAGGGCCCGGGGGGACAGAGTGCTGTAAAATCTCAGGGCCCGAGAGGACAGAGTGCTGTAAATTCTCAGGGCCGGGGGGACAGAGTGCTGTAAAACCTCAGGGCCCGGGGAAAAGAGTGCTGTAAATCCTTAGGGCCTGACGGGGGACAGCGTGTTGTAAAATCTTAGGGCCCGGGGGAACAGAGTGCTGTAAAATCTCAAGGCCAGGGGGGACAGAGTGCTGTAAAACCTCAGGGCCCGGTGGGGAGGGGGACAGAGTGCTGTAAGATCTTAGAGCCCGACGGGGGACAGAGTGCTGTAAAACCTCAGGGCCGGGGGGACAGAGTGCTGTAAAATCTCAGGGCCCGGGGGGACAGTGTGCTGTAAAACCTCAGGGCCTGGGGGCTGAGCTCGTGAGACACTCATTGAGAGCTATATCTATTCTGCCGGCGTCCCTTCCCAACGGCCCGGGGGTTGGATCTTTTGGGAATTCTGCTTCAACATTCACTAAGAAAAAGTCTAAATGCAGCAGATGCCAGAAATCTGAAGAAGGTGCTGGAAGTACTGTATTCTGTAGCTCTGACAATATCTGAGGAAACATACAATTCCTGTTTCAGATGTCCCATCAGAACTGCAAAAGGTGCCATCCCTGAAACTTTAACCCTCCCCCACTCCAGAAGCTACCTGTTCTGTTGAGCATTTCCAACAAATTCCATTCCCTCATGCTTCCAAGCTGAACGGACGATTACAAATCTTGCATTGCAGAGGGTGGGATGTGGATGTTGGTTTATTCATCTTGGGGAGCAGGGGAGGAGACTGTGGGATCTGGAAAGCAGTTCTTGTCCACAATAGACTCAGGAGACTGACCATCTTCCAACAGAGGAACATACAGTACGATAGACAAAGCAGGAAGTCTCTGGGACAACTTCTCAGCTTCAACGTAAATGCATCTATTCTGTTAAAAAGCTAACATTGTGAACTATCAGGTAGGATTACACTGAGGCCATTTCTCTCAATCCTTCACCAGATCTAAAATTCAGCACTGGAGTCCTGAATTTGGCAGAAGTAAAACATTGGGGTGCTTCTCAATAGCCTCACCTGGTGACAGGGACGGTCTGGATTTGCCAACACTAAGCCAGGTCCAATGATATTGAAGGTTGCATCAATGTGCATGGGGTTCGGATCCTTGAAGGAAAGTGTGTGAACTCTGTATGTTGGTGCAAGGTGTCTCCGCATCCACTCGATCCCCAGATAATTAGTCACCTGCAGGATGAAAACAAAGCCATGGCACAGGGCCTGAACTTGGATTTGTGGTAATTAAAGAGCCCGGATTCGGCTCACTTTAACAGATAGGAATAGATCTAAAACAAAGAACTGCAGAACCTGGAGGGCTGAAAAATATAAATTGTTGGTGAAACTCAACAGTGTGGCATCATCTGTGGAGAGAGAAACACAGTTAATATTTTGAGACCAGTCAGAACACACCCAGGAGTCTCTGCTGAGTTTCTCCGACAAATTCTGTTTTTAATTCAGAAAACACCAACTGGCCTTGGACTGGGAACAGCTCCTGGCTGAGGTCGAAAAAAGGCATTATCCGAGGGCAGCAAAGCACGTACCTGACTCCTTTGTACAAATATATCTCTCCCAGCTCTCATAAAATCGGCAGCATCAAAACACGGTTCAAATTCAGTGGTTACAAACTTCCCTTCAGCTGTAAGTTTGTTTCTGTCCTCCACCGAGTGGATGGGGTAATTCTGGAACAGCAAGGTGTTTCCCTCAGATCCAAGATCACAATGTAATAAAAATAACTTTCAGTGAGACACTGAATGATTACAACTTAAAAACAGACCATTTAGTCCAACCAAGTCAATCCTGTCTCCCTGATGGAAGAATCCCTGCCCGCAGCACCCACCATATTCTCTTTGTTCCAGATAAGAAACCAATTCCCTCTTGAATGTCTGGATACAAGCTGCTTCATCAACTTTCCAATAGTCTGTACCATTTCCTAACAACTGGATGATAATAATTTTCTCCAGTCACCATAGTTTCTTTTGTTAATTACTTTAAATTTGTGCCCTTTGGTTCTCCATCTTTCCAATAAATGGAACAGTTTCCTCATATACACTCTCTACAGAGATCCCATTCTCTATCAAATCTACTCTCAACTCCACTTATTCCAGGAAAGATTCCAGACATCTCCAAGCCAGCTGTGTACCTGATGTCCCTCATCTCTGGAACCATTTTGTGAATCTCTTCTGCACTTTGTCTAACATATTAACATCATTCCTGAAGATCAGTGTCCAATATTGGACAGAATACTCCAACTGAGGTCAAAACAGTTAATAAATTTAACATAACCTCCCTGCTTTGGCGCTCTATGTCCCAAATACAAAGGCCAGTAATGCTCTATCTTTATTGTTGCATAGTTGTGTAGAGTAATTGGAGATTGGGAGACAGGAATTTATAATCTGATGGTTGTAAATTTGCAAAATGGGGAAAGTATTGCATGGTCCCTTTAAAATTCATGTGCTTTTTCTGTTCGTAGTGATTTAAAATGGATGTCTGTGAGCAGTAACTTGAGTTTGCAACTACACAGAGAGCACTCAAACTGAAACACTTGTACTGAAATGGCCATACAATTAGCAGGTCAAGAAGCAGTTTTTATAACAGGTTTTTGAATTTAGCCAATCAGTTTGAACCAGGAATTTAGATACCAAAACCCTATTAAATTTAAATCTGGAAGTTTTGTGAACATAGGACCAATCTTATTGTAGGAAATATTGATATGTCATCACAGAGATAAAAGAAGGGTCAGTTGGACAAAGACCCCAGAGCTAGCTGCCATCCACCAGAGCTAATGGCCCTAACCTCTCAAGAGAGGATCTCTGCCTCCCACAGCCTCATCTAGGTCTTAGTGAAAGCACCATCTAAATAATAATGGAAACAATGATGAAGGAGGCATTCCTGACAGAACATGCAATGGAGAAGACAGAACATTCTGGAAGACACACAACCTGGCTGTAATTTTGAGAGACTAAATTCTGTTTTTCTTTATATGAGTGAGACTTACATTTATTGGAACACTGTACCATTAGAATCTTGTTTTATTCAGGAATAGATAGTAATTAGAAGGTATTTATTTAGTTTGTTAATAGTTTAATTAGTTTGTTCACTGTAAAAGTTGGATAAATAAATTGCTACTTGTTGATTTTAACGTGAGTACCAGGGATTTCTTTTATTTAATCACTGGAAGTTGCTGAAAAGCAGGTTACACCATATTTCACCCGCTGTTTACAGATTATAGGGCAAGGTGCTCCTCTTTGGGGGTTTTGGTGTTGGTTCTTGGTGGGGTCAACATTATTAATCACACCTTCAACCTGTTCTGCCACATTCAATTATTTACGCACATAAACACTCAGGTGTCTCTGCTCCTGCATTCAATTTAGAATGCATTATTTCTTTATATGGAAATGACTAACTTTGTACTACCCATTGTAATTGATTAGCAAGGTTAGATCGCATGGAATATAGAGAGGACTAACTATTTGGATACAGAACTAGCTCAAAGGTGAAAGGCTGAGGATGGTGGTGGTGGAGGGTTGCTTTTCAGACTGGAGCCTGGGACCAGTTCTGGTTCCAGTGCTTTTCATCATTTATATTAATGATTTGGATGATAACAGAGGAGGTATCATTAGTAAGTTTGCAGATGATATTAAAATTGGTGGTATAGTAGACAGGACAGAGGTTACCTGATAGTCCAATAGGACCTTGATCAGATTTGCCAAACAGCTGAGGGGTGTGTGACCATGCTGCTCCTTTAACAAGGTTATAGCGCCCTTGGTTTCTTTTTCAGAGAGGTCATAAAAGACCCTAACTCCGAAAAGTCTGGGGTTGACAGGTTTTAGGGCCAGTTTGATTATACCTAACATATACTTGCCTCAAGCAGAAGGCTTTTAAGTTTTAAAAAAGCACTTGTACAATGAAAGGGGAGTGGCCAGTTCTCCCAGCTCAGCTTTCTCCAGTTTGGTTTGGTTTTTAGCAGTAGTGTTTTGAAGCTGCTGGACCCAAAGAAGTAGGTCGAGGCTGGTACTCTCTTTCTGACATCTATCCTGTAAGACCCTGTGTTTGATTTTACCTTTTGTGCCAAGGGTTGTTTATGGGGATTGTTGCTTGTAGTTGGAACAGCGTCATTAAGTTGGGATCATCTGTTGGGTTTTTGGAGAGGTTAAGTTATTCTGTATTCTGTTGTTTGTGCTGTATTCGGTATTCTTATAAGTAAATTGTTTTGTTTGAAACTAAGTGGTTTGACCAGCGGCATTTCTCCTGAAATATCCACTTTACACCGGCTTAAAAACAACTCGCAAAGTTAGGGTCTGGGCCACCTTCTTGAAATGTTTTGAGGGGTCTGGCCTGGTCCATAACAGATTGGGGGCTCTTTGCAGGATTTGTTCTATAGTTTTAAACTGGGATTAAGGTTGTTGGACTTGAAGGCAGTGAATAGTAGGTGTTGTGTCTCTTGTTCTGGGTGTTGAATTCAGTTGGTTTATACACTGTTTGGGATAGGAACGGCTCCTTCAGTCACCGAGTTTTCTGGGGGAGAATGAAGTGACTTTGGGGGTTTCGCAAAATGTGATTAAGGCCAAGCTGTAGGAATTAGCAGACAAGCTGGAGTTAGAACTGCCTCCTACTGTGAGGTTGGGAGATATAATTACCCAGAAATAGCTGTCCCTATTTGATCTAGGCTACATGTGACTGCAGACACACTACAATGTAATTGATTCCTCTGAAGTGGTGTGGTGAGCCACACAGTTCCAGGGCAGTTAGAGACATGCAACAATGTTGGCTTTGTCAGTGATGCTCCCTTTCCATGAAAGAATGATAAAGTTATTCAGCCTTTATTCACAGTTGTATTATTCAATTGACAAATGCCAGCAGTATACATCTTCTTAACTTCTATCTCTTTTGTAATCCAAGGAATTCTAGTTATGTTCATTCTGCCTTTCCACTTCATGCTAACATACTGTGACTGTGCCTGAACTAACGCTCCCCTGAAGGCAAGTCACTGTTTGGATACAGTTTTGCCTGCCAACCTTTAACTCTAATTGATTTGGGTCAACCCCATTATTAGTCCCATTGAAATTGGCTGTCTCCCAGTTATTGATTCCTAAACCTTATAATACAATGCCAGTCTAGGGAATGCAGGCACAACGAACTGAATGGCCTCTAACTGTACCCTAACAATTCTGTGATTCTATGATCACTGTCCTTTAATGTTCCTCAGCTGACACTTGGCCCACCTTGCTCCCCAGAAGCAGGTCTAGCTGTGCCTCCTTTCTAGAAACATGCAGCAGACAAAAGTTTTCATAAACACATTCTAGCGACACCAGTCCATCTCTGCTCTTTTACACTCATACTGGTTTATTCTCTGTTCAGATATATTTAAAGTCTGTCATTTTGACTACCCTTTATTTTTTGGGAATACTTTCCACCTTTCCCCATGCAGCAGAAATGAACTTTCAGTAATACTTACCATCAGAGCACTAATTATCAATATTTAAACTTAATTTTATTTCTTGATTTGACATGGAGTGTTAAATGAGGTGCTATTCTTTACAAGTATCTTAATCCTAAATGGAAGCATCTTCCCTCTCTTTGAAATAAACTTGGACAAACCAATTGAATGGGCTGGTGAGCCAGAGAGGACTTTAATAAATGGCCCATCATTGTTATTATGGGTGTGTGAAAATCCAGTCCTGTCCATTCCAGAATCTGACCATCTCAATTTTATTCAGTATTGGCTGCACCACTAATGCTGAATCCTTAATAGCTAGGAACAGTTTAATAAAATGTGAGTTTTTGTGGGAACTGTCCATTTGAATTGATGCATACCATGTCATACAGCTTGTCAGACATTTGTGGTTTGGGAGCAGTTGTCCACTTTGCTCCGCGCAGGAAGTAATCTTTGATGAGTGGCCGATATGCTCTATATTCAAAAAAGCGAGCACGCCATGCCATTGGTGCTTCAATGATTTCACTCCCAACCACCAGCAATATGTCCCTCGGCATAGCAGCATACATTCCTGTAAAGAGGAAGTTATTCCAATATAATATAACAAATTAATCTCAGGCAACATCTAATTTAGCAACATCTGGTTCAGAAAGTATAACACAATGGGGTAAACTTTCATTACAGGGAGGACTTAAAATAATGGGCACCAAGACCCCACCCACACCCTTCCTACTTTCATCATTGTCAATTCCTATTCTAACATTAGGATTAAAGTTCATTGTGTAGGAGCTCTTGTCTTTATGAATGAACCCAACTTTGTTTTGGATTCTGAGGGACAAAGGCCAGAAATATTCCAAATGTCATTGGCAGAGTGCTCAGACTCAGCAATCGATAAGGTCAATGGGTTGCTGCCTTTCAACACAAAGGAATGAAATTGTGTCTTAGCCTTTAGAGAAATTCTGATCTGGAGTCACTGGCTTCAGTTCTGGGCACCAGAACTTAGGAAAGGTCTATCAGTCTTGGCTGAGCTGCAGTGATTTGATTTGAATTATTATTATCACATGTACCTAAGTACAGTGAAAAGTTTTGTTTTGTGAGCAGTACAGGAAGATCATAACAAACAAGGACATATAGATAGAAATAAGATCTCTTGTAGAGAGCTCCAAAGAGTGGCTGGTGTCAGGGCTATCTTGAACCATCATTAGTGAGGCTTCAGCGAAATGATATCAGAGTGAAAGCAGTTAAGTTCAAGACAAATTGGATAAACAAGGCTTCTTCTTCAGTGTGGAAGCTTAAAGTTACCTTGCAAAAATTTTTTAAACATGGTGGCAGAATTCAATAAAGAGGATAAAATCTATTTCCATTGTTGGAAAATTGAGAGTTAAATCATGCAGGAGTGAAATCAGACAGTATGTGTGTTAATAAGTAACAGAAACAAGAACTGGCCATTCATTCTCTTGGACCGGTTCCAGCGTCCAATAAGATCATGGCTGATGTGATTGTGCTTTGGTCATCGTCAACTGCAAAGCACAAGGAGAATACCAGCTGGGGGTCCAGCTCCTCATTACACTCTGTGGGCATCACCTAAGAAAAGGATGAGCTCCATAGACAATCTATTTGTTTGTTAGATTGTCTGCTGAGCTCACTCAGAGATAGGGACCGTATTGCAGAGCAGATAGCTGGTGATTCACGACCACAAAAAGAATCCGAACCTTTAGGAAACATAAGAACATAAGAAACTGTGTGAAGTTAGGAGAAAGTTTAATATCCAATAGTCCATCAGCTTTTCACAGAGTCGACAATCACATGACCATACAAATGTACTGTTCCCTCTTAACGGGCCTCCCACTGATAAATGTAACTATTCCCCAAATATATGTCTTTATTTGAAATTGTCACACTCTGGTATTTTAGAAGAGTATTTCAAGGAAATTGATAACTTTTACTTACCTGTAGATTCAAAATCTGGCGTCTTGTAATAGTCAGACCAGTCAATGATCTCCGGGCGCCTGACAGTGATTCCCTCCCCACGAAGAACATTACACATCTCCTCAATTTCAGCAACAGCTTTCTTCACATGCTCCTTTGGAAAATTCTGACCTCCATGCTTCTGGTAAAAGGGCCAATTCTTCTCATAGGTGTTAGCCTGAAAAAGGAAACTACATCAGGCTAATCCCCAAAGACAAAGGAAACTATATCAAGGCTAGTCCCCAAAGACATGAACAGAACTGGCTGTTTAATTTAAAGCTGAAAATGTGTTGCTGGAAAAGCGCAGCAGGTCAGGCAGCATCCAGGGAACAGGAGAATCGACGTTTCGGGCATAAGCCCTTCTTCAGGAATGAGGAAAGTGTGTCCAGCTGGCTAAGATAAAAGGTAGGGAGGAGCTACTTGGGGGAGGGGTGTCGGGAATGCGATAGGTGGAAAGAGGTCAAGGTGAGGGTGATAGGTCAGACTGGGGTGGGGGCGGAGAGGTCAGGAAGAAGATTGCAGGTTAGGAAGGCGGTGCTGAGTTCGCTGGATTTGACTGAGACAAGGTGGGGGGAGGGGAAATGAGGAAACTGGTGAAATCCGAGTTCATCCCTTGTGGTTGGAGGGTTCCTAGGCGGAAGATGAGGCGCTCTTCCTCCAACCGTCATGTTGTTGTGGTCTGGCGAAGGAGGAGTCCAAAGACCTGCATATCCTTGGTGGAGTGGGAGGGGGAGTTGAAGTGTTGAGCCACAGGGTGGTTGGGTTGGTTGGTCCGGGTGTCCCAGAGGTGTTCTCTGAAACGCTCCGCAGGTAGGCGGCCTGTCTCCCCAATATAGAGGAGGCCACATCGGGTGCAGAGGATGCAATAGATGATGTGTGTGGAGGTGCAGGTGAATTTGTGGCGGATATGGAAGTTTCCTTTGGGGCCTTGGAGGGAGGTGAGGGGGGAGGTGTGGGCGCAAGTCTTGCACCTCCTGCGGTTGCAGGAGGTGCAATTTAAAGACCTGCCTGACGCATTTGGCACATTCACTTCTAGACCAGAGTTGTAGTTTATAATGTATTGGGACATCTGTGTTAAAACTCTGTATACTGCTAAGAAGTCTTCCTTCAGTTCAGATGTTATCTTGAGGTTCTATCTGTTAGCCCTGTGGATGTGAACAATCCCTGGCCAAGGTTTGAAAGGAAGGAATTCTCCTGGAGTCAGCATTCTTCCCTCAACTGACATGATCAAATGCAGTGCCCAACATCATAATCATTAAAGTATTTCATTGTGAGAACCACTCAGATATTTCAGAATAATCAGAAGTAAAATCATTCACATCTTGTGTATTTGAAGTAAGCGATATGAGCTTTCTCAGGTCCCATGTGATACACTGGTCAGAAAAGTGAAAGCTTATGGTATCCACAGGAAGGTGACAGGTTGGATCCAAAGCTGACAGGAAACAAAAGGGTCACAGTTGGCAAATGTGTGTGTGACTGGTTCCAGTAGTATTCTGCAGGACTCAGTACTGGATGCATTGCTGTTCGTAACATATATCAACAATGTAGACTCAAGTGTATGAGATAGGTTTAGGAACTTTTCAGACGATAGAAACATTCGCAATGTGAGTTAGTGCAGAAGGAAGATATAGACTGCAGTAAACTAAAAATAGAAGTCAAATGGGCAGGAAACTGGCAAATTCCGAGAAGCATGACATAATGCATTTGGGGAGGGAAGACAAGACAAGGCACTGGGACTGACTCCTCGTTGTTGTGTAGAGGAACAGAGGACCTTAGTTTCAGGATCAGAGACCCCTAAAGGTAGCAGAATGATAGACAAGGGTACTTAGCAAGATAGAAGGGAAACTGCCTTTTGTTAAACAAGGCTTGGGGTGCAAGAGCATGGGGCTATTCTAGAATTATCTAAAGCACTACGGTCTTACATATTAATATCATCTCACAATCTTCTAAACTCCGATGGATATAGACCCACCTGATCCAACCTTTCCTCACGAGAATCCGAGAATCACTCAGGTGAACCTTCCCTGAACTGCAATCAATGCAATTACCTGCAAACTTGGTTTTCACCAGCACATTATCAGTAGGTGCTCTTGATAAACCATAAAAAAAACTACCCAGGGTATGTCCAGAATACTGCAACTGACTGCAATGCCTGAATATTTAAGGCTGAAATAAAGTATATCAGTGATGAGTATACCCGTGTATTACGTTTCTATTGCTTACTGCGTGTTTTTACATTGATTTTCAGAGGCATGTTGATGTTTTTAAACTTAGATTTTTTGAGGGACGTTGATGTCGGGAATCTTGGTTTGGTTCGGGTTTAGGGCGGTTATGTGTGTCTCTTGATTCTCTGAAAAATTTGATTAACCAGCACATCCCCCCATGTGCCGGTTAATAAAAAAAGTCTGCACTTTATTTAAGTGTTTAAGCTTTATCCTTTAATCGAAGAGTCCAAGAGTAGACATAACATAGCTGGATAATATTATGATGGGCCTAGATGGAGTGGGTGAGATGGACTTACTTGCATCACCAATCAAGAGACACAAACTAATTTGTAAGAGTTATAGGAGAAATGAGGAAAAGTGTTTTTCACTCAGGCTGGGAGTTCTGGAATTACTACCCGAAAGAGTGTGAGTGTCAGATATCCACATCACATTAAAAGAAGATTGGAAATGAGCTTGAACTACCAGAACTCACCGGGCTACAAAATCAGGAGCTGGAAATTGGGATAGCTTGGATGCTGCTTTTTAAGCTATTGTTGGCCCAATGTGCTGAACGGTTTCATCCTGTGCTGTAAATACTCCAAGCTTCTATAATAACTTTACTTATTCTTGTGAAAGACAATCTTATTCACGAATTTACCCAATGACCAAAGATGTAACCTTTGATCTTCAGCAAAGCTATTTCATTTTTAAATTCTGATTTTCTGCTTGCACTCTTCCATGTTGTTGTCCAGGATCTAAAAAAAAGTCCATTGTACCCTGGACTGATTCGGTGCTATTTTCTAACTAGTCCCAAGGATGTTCATCAGGGTAGGTTGGACTTCCTTTACTGTGATATCACCTCCATTCTGGGATCTGGGGTTGGATGTGCACATATTTCTACTCTGTAATCAAAGTTGTTCAGGAATTCAGCTCGTTGTTAGTCTCAGTGTTGTGTATTTACTTGTAGCAAATAAATAAAATTTACATAATTAAATTGTAACTTGTAGCATATTTAGTTTTTACTGTACATTGACTTGATTGGACAGCGTTACTACAACTGACTATTCAAAATGCAACAAAATAGGAAAAATAAAAGATGCCATTCAAGGACTTGAATGCAAATGAGAATGTTTCACAACAAGGTTACATTGAACAAAGGAGATAGGCTGACTAAAGATGTCTTATCCCTCAGACAAAATGGCAACAGACCAACTTTTCACAAGCAGCCTTTAAACTATCAGACACCTATTACTGAGGCCAAAGTGATCAGCCCCAGATCAAAAAGCAAATAAACCTTAATAATGAATATAAAATGCAATCCAAGTACAGAATATTAGAATGAAATCATCAAATGATAGAAGATGTAATAAAGATTTCAATGTTCCTTCTAAAGATGTGAAAAAGAAGCACTGAGCCTCAGAAAGAGTAAAGAAATAACCACTGTTAGGTTAACAAAACTGGATAAATGATGTCACCATGAAACAGCAGCTCCACACGATGACCTATCATCTTATCCATTCTGACTTAACAGCATTGTTACTGATGACTCTTCACTGTCAATTCCACATTTGGATGAAGAGGTTGATATTATTATTTGGAAACATGGTTTCAAAGGTGGACAGAATAATGTATAGCATTAGACATTGGAAAAGAACAAATTTGATTTATACTTCTAATTTCTGTGGATTAAGAATGAAAGGAATTGGGGGATTCAGGATGGTGGTGATCTGATAGGTCTGCCTTTTTCTTAAAGATTTGATACCCTACAGTATGGAAACAGGCCCTTCGGCCCAACAAGTCCACACCGACCCTCCAAAGAACAACCCACCCAGACCCATTCCTTCACTTTACATTGACCCCTGACTAATGCACTTAACACCACCGGCAATTTAGCATGACCAATTCACCTGACTGGCACATCTTTGGACTGTGGGAGGAAACTGGAGCACCCGGAGGAAACCTACACAGACACAGGGGAATGTGCAAACTCCACATAGACAAAGTGCCTTGCTGAGCTCTGCACAACCCAGGCAAAGTGGTGCTTTTACACTCCCTTCACTTGCCATTTTTGTAATAATCAGCAGTTTTTAGTCCCCTGAATCTTTGTACATTATCGTGAGCGATTTGGGAAGATGACCAAAGGTAAAGGGCTGCGTAGATCGCAACAAGCAGGACAGTGCCCTGCAGCAATGGACACAGCATCAACCTCCACAGAAGCTCCTTTGAACTTTACTGCGCAGCAGAGCCTGGATTCGGAGATTCTCAAACTCCAAGAGAAGTTGAATTCAACGATGGAGGAGACCCGGACTAGACTGGAAATGATCTCGACCATGCTGCAAAAGCATGAGCAGGAGATCCAGCGTCTTGGACAGTGTGTAGAGAAAGTGGAGCAGCGGAGTACGGCTTCAGAGACCGCAACAGAATCCTCGGTGGTTTGGAACTAGGCCCTGGAAAAACTGGTATGGCAACAGTGAAACAGGTTGAGAACTTCAAAAATCGAGGCCCCAATCGGACCAGCGGCTCCGCCCAGTCCTAGTTCAATTCCATACTATAGAAACAAGCAAATTTGGAAGCTTCGAGAACAATCCACAGGCCCTGATCTACAGGAGATAAAAAAAATTATGTTCTTTCAGGATGTTTCTGCGGCTGTGATCCGCAAGAGGAAGATCTTTGATAACGTTAAAAAAAGAGGCTGAGAGACTTGAATAATGAGTACTCTATAAGGCACCCGGCAGTGTTATGTTCCAGTCACTGAGTGGCCGCGCAAATTTTTGACTCATCAGAAAAGGCCGGGCATTTTTCTCTTCTTCCAATTCTAAAAGCAGGGAACTGGCTATACTTATTCAGAAGAATCTCCCATGTCAGCTGTTAGACCAAATTAGGGATGAATATGGGAGATTAGTGATCCTCAAAGCTCTAATACCTGGGTAGGAGTATAGGATTTTGAATGTTTAGTGTCTCTCTCCCCCCCCAAGCACACCCCCTTAAGTTTTTACTGGATGCACTTTCCAGGTTGATGGCCCTTCGAGGCGCCACACAATTATAGGGGGAGATTTCAATCGTCTCACGGACCCTAGGGGTCAGAATGCCCAAGGGTCTTCCAGGCACTTCCTCACAATCCAAACAACTGCTGTGGTGAGTTATGTGGTGAGTTGAGGCTGGTGGATGTGTGGAGATGCCTTCACCCTGAGGGTATGGACTTTACCTTCTTCTTAACCCACACAAGTGCCACACAAGGGTTGACATGTTTCTTGCCCCACTGGCTTTTTTGGATTCAGTACTGTCCTGTAGAATTGGGAATACAGCCATTTCTGACCATGCGGCAATATATTTGGAGGTTAAGGCCAGAGGTAATGGGACAGGCTCGCAGCATTGGTGAATGGATCCTTTTCTCCTAAGGACAGCAAGTTTACTGAGTACTTTTCACTGGAATTTAAAATTTTCTGGGATATTAATTTGGGTACAGCCAGTAACCCATCAGTGCTCTAGGAGACTGCTAAAGCCTGTGCAAAGGAACATAATTATTTCTTACTTGGTGACCCGGAAGCGACAGAGGGGAGAGCAGCAGCGTACGCTCGAGGCCCAGTTGAAGGCAGCCAAGACAGCATTACTTTGACCGGCCATCTGTGACCAAGTTACAGTGGATTAGAGCTCTCTGAGCTGCTATGAACTCTGCACTCACCCAGACAGCGAAGAGAGAGATCTCCTTTGCGAAACAAAGGCTATTTGAGTATGGTGATAAGCCTGGCATATCCAGCCAGGAAGTAGAGCGACCCCTAATCTATTACATCCATTAGAGAGGGTACTGTACTCTCACTTGTGATTCCAAAAAGATTAACATGGTGTTTAGGAAATTGTATTTTGATTTTCGCCAGGTTGGCGAAGATGGATTTTCTTTTTAAGAACTTAGACCTTCCAGGTATAACTCCAGAGCAGGTGACCCACTGACAATCCAAGAGATACAGGATGCAGCAAGGCAGCTCCAGAGCGGTAAAGCGCTCCGCCCAGATGGATTTCTGAGTTAGTTTTATAAGGTGTTTATAAATATGTTGGCCTGGCCAATGTTGGACACGTACGATTATTCGTACAGTCAGGACTGACTCCCATCCTCTCTGAAAGAAGTTAATATCTCCCTTATTCTCAAGAGAAGGAAAGCCCCAGAGAACTACGCTTTGTACAGGCTAATCTTGCTGCTAAATGCGGATTTTAAAATTCTGTCAAAAACACTAACACTGAGGTTGGAGAAGTGTTCCCTCTGTTGCAGAGGAGGACCAGACAGATTTTATTGGCGGTTGTAGGTCTTCTAGCAACATTAGAAGAGTACTGAACATGGTCCAGGTGTCCCGCAGAGGTCGATTCCAGGCTTGGTCTCTCTAGATGCGGAGTGTTTGACCGGGTAGAATGGCAGTGCCTTTTTAGTGTCCTAGAACAGTTTGGTCTTGTGCGGGTTGGGGAGGGGCAGCAGTCCATACTAATATCATACAGTCAGACAATTTCATTATTGGTAGAGGCAGCCAACAAGGGTGCCCCCTTTCACCACTGCTGTTTACATTAGTGATTGAGCCATTGGCAGAGGGGATCCAAGGGACCCCAATATAATTTCTCCAGAGGTGGGATCAGGAGGGCATAAATCACCCTTTATGCAGAAAATGATCTTTTTCTATCTAAACCAATAATATCTGTGCCCCGTTTAACACAAAATATTAATTTGTTTGACTCTTTCTCAGTGTATAAAAACCAAGTGTATGAAATCGGAAGCCATGCCCATGGGGGGTCTTGTTGGAGGACCCAATCTTGAAAGTGGAATCCACTTCCCTTTCAGGTGGTCACGGGGAGGTTTTCCACATTTTTATTACTCTTGCCTTTGATCAATTATACAAGGCTAATTTTGTGCATTTGCTTGGGAAGATAAGACAGGACCTTTAATGTTGGGAAGTTCTACCAATATCTCGGTTGGGTCAAACAGCTCTGGTTAAAATGAATGCTCTTCCTTGCTGATTATATCCCATGAGAATGCTCCCTTTGAGGTTACCTAGGCAGGCGTTGCGGAGACTTAATGATAGGTGCCGGATGAAATCACCAAGCCACTTATTAAGCTTGTTAAACTGCAGCTTCCACAGGAAATGGGGGAGGGGGGTGGTGTAGACTTCCCAGATTTCAAGAGACATCAAATAAGTTTCCTATCATCCTCAGTGAATGATTGGGTTTGTCACGACCAGAGGTCAATATGGTTGGACATTGAGGCCTCCCAGGCAAAAGGTCCCCTTATTAATTTGTTATTTATGGACTAAATGAGGACAGTCATAGATCATTGTAGAAACCAGATTGTCATTAACATGGTTAAAGTGTGCGGAATGATGTGACAAAGCAAGGGTAATATATAGGGAGGTCTGAAGTCCATGTGGGATGAGGTGGTTACGGAGGCAAGCACTGAGGAAGCAAATGTGGCTGTGGTAGCGAGTTTGTTTCAGGACATGTTTGAAGAGCTTGAGGACAGAGGAAATGACCTGGGAGTTGCAGTGGGAGAGGGACTCCCTGAGATTCTTGTAGAGAGAGGAGGAAAACTTCTTCAAGGCAGACATCATTGCAAGAGGATTCGCAGTCGGGTTAAAATCAACGAGGTAAAAACAATGACTGCAGATGCTGGAAACCAGATTCTGGATTAGTGGTGCTGGAAAAGCACAGCAGTCCAGGCAGCTTCCTAGAAGCATGAAAATCGACGTTTCAGGCAAATTGATGGATTCTGGCTTTAGGTTACGGGAGTCCAGAGGAGTTTCCTGTTTGGGAGACTTATCTGAGGGGACGTCATGATATCTTTTGATCAGCGGAGCCATAAATATGAATTGTCCAGTAGGGACCTTTTTCGTTATTGTCAAAGTAGGGACTTTATACTGAAAAAGAGCTCACTATTGGTTAATCCCTATAAGCTTGATGTGGAGAGGAGAGTACCTTGATCCACAGGCATTCTCTCGATCAGTACCCTCTACCATTTACTGGGAGGTAGTGTCTCAAAGACATTGAACAGCTCTGCAGGATCCGAACTCAAGACTTGGGAGTGGAGATCTTGTCAGAGGCAGGGAAGGATATTTGGGAGAATGTGAGAAAGATTTTCAAAGTTTGTGAGAAGATTTGTAGCTCGGGTGCTCGTTGTTGTGGTTCTGTTCGCCGCGCTGGGAATTTGTGTTGCAGACGTTTCGTCCCCTGTCTAGGTGACATCCTCAGTGCTTGGGAGCCTCCTGTGAAGCGCTTCTGTGATCTTTCCTCTGGCATTTGTAGTGGTTTGAATCTGCCGCTTCCGGTTGTCAGTTCCAGCTGTCCGCTGCAGTGGCCGGTATATTGGGTCCAGGTCGATGTGCTTATTGATTGAATCTGTGGATGAGTGCTATGCCTCTAGGAATTCCCTGGCTGTTCTCTGTTTGGCTTGTCCTATAATAGTAGTGTTGTCCCAGTCGAACTCATGTTGCTTGTCATCTGTGTATGTGGCTACTAAGGATAGCTGGTCGTGTCATTTCGTGGTTAGTTGGTGTTCATGGATGCGGATCATTAGCGGTCTTCCTGTTTGTCCTATGTAGTGTTTTGTGCAGTCCTTGCATGGGATTTTGTATACTACGTTGGTTTTGCTCATGCTGGGTATCTGGTCCTTCGTTCTGGTGACCTTGAAATTTCTTTCTGTCTAATCCAAGTTTTGAAGAAAAACTTTTGACATACTTTACAAAAACAAAATGGTAGAAGAGAGGAAACAATTGGTCTGTTGTCTACCATTAATGTGTCCCATGTTACAGAGGCAGAGACAGAAACCAATGATTTGAAAGAAAAAAGACTCATCCAGAAGGCTTCTTTAAGTGGCTGCGTATGTTTATATCAGAGAAAACAATTCAATGTCAGCAAAGATGTTGTAAGTTTAAAGTCTCCATGTAGTTTGAAGAGAAAAGAAGTTTGATTTATTTAATGTCAGTAAAATTAACTTCCAGAAACAGAAGATTCTTAAGGAATCCATGTTCAGGAAAAATGAGTTGTTTCATAATTTGCTTCAGGGTCTCAGCAAGGGACATTAACTGAAGAGGTTAGTATTAAGTACAAGTAGAAATTTGCCAGAAAGAAACCATTTGCAGCCACACCAATTTAACAAGGAATTTCAAAGCAGAAACAATGACCCTTCGTTGAGGTTTGAATATCTGTAAGGTTATTGTTGAGAGCAAAAGGGTTGAATTGTTATTACTGTTATTTCTAGACTGTTTTGAATACAATTTGTGTTTATTTGAGTTTTGTGCACAATAAACTTTCTTAAAAGTACTTTGGATTTATTGGTCAATGCATCAAGTACAGGAGTTGGGAGGTCACGCTGTGGCTGTATTGGACATTAGTTAGGCCACTGTTGGAATACGGCATGCAATTCTGGTATTCCTGATATAGGAAGGATGCCATGAAACTTAAAAGGATTCAGACAAGATTTACAAGGATATTGCCTGCGTTGAAGGCCTTGAGCGATAGGGAGAGGCTGAATAGACTGCGGTTACTTCTCCTGGAGTGTTGGAGGGTGAGGGGTGACTTCATAGAGGTTATAAACTCATGAGGGGCATGGATAGGGTAAAAGGACAAGGCCTTTCCCCAGGCCGGGGAGTCCAGAACTAGAGGTCATAGGTTTAGGGTCAGAGGGGAAAGATCTAAAACGGGGCAATTTTTACAGAAGATGGTGTGTGTATGGAATGAGCTGCCAGAGGAAGTGGTGGAGGTATAATTACAACATTTAAAAGGCATCTGGATGGGGACATGAATAGGAAGGGTTTAGAGGGATATTGGCCAAATGCTGGTTTATTGTTACCAGATTAATTAAGATATCTGGTCTGCAGGGACAAGTTAGACTGAAGGGTTGTTTTCATGCTGTACATCTCTCCAATTCTATGACAGCCTCCTGTGAATATGTTCAATAATGGACCACCACATTAACCACATTACAATAATAACATTCATGGTAGACCAAGCCAGGTTTCATCCAACTTGGCCAGTATCACCATTACCTGGAATTGTAACTTATTAAGTTGAAACTTTTCTTGGTATTTATTCCAACAGTTTAAAAAAAATTATTATATTATAGTCTTGTCATAGAGATGGCCAAGATTAATTATTTATTCCTCTTCTGAAAGTGGGTGCATAATTGTGTTTTCTGCTCCACTAATCAGCATGAAATGATTAATTATTAGAGCACCTCCAGTTTCAGTATGGAAAGATGCTTCAGTTATTTTACCTAATAATTAAAGAGTTCATAAATTGATAAAGGAATTAAACATAATCCCTTTCATTTAGTAGTAACATCAGCCCTAGGAAGTTAGCGTTCAAGTCACTTTGATCAAGTTTCTTGGAACTTACAACTAAATCTGTTCCATCCATTAAGCAGCTTGTGACTTGCCCCTCATTACTTCAGTTGCTCTCTCTGGTGGCAAAAACAAAAAGGACAAACCTGCCATGTCCCTGCCTCCCACTAACTGCCGACCTCGGAGTGAGCCTCTTTTTTGCTAAACAAGCCGTATGTTCCTGAAACTTGTAAATAAGGAACAAGGCACTATGCAGAGATTTGACACTCAATGTACAGAAGATTTCTGATATCTGAAATGAAACATCTGAAATTAGAAACCTTCATTAGGTCTGAGAGGATCTGTGAGAAAAGAAACAAAGTAGTGGGTGAATTTGAATATTGACCGCACTGGGTGCAGGGGGGTCCCAGTAAGCTCAATTCCTTTGTCAGTGGCTCAGTCACCTGCTTTTGAGCAGGATTTCTGGCTTAGCTGGTGCTTGGGGATTCAGAAGGCACCAGGACAGCTGGGTGGTTCTCCTGCTGAGCTATGGTCACAGTGATCATCCGCAGGTCCAGGTTGGACACAAGCCAGGTTTGTTGATATGAAAGGACTTGCTCCAGCTGCCTCTCTTCTCCAGTTTTTTCTGTGTCCAAGTCAGCCCTTAAAGAGGAGTATGTAGTGCCTGTCAGAATGTTCAAGATCCTTCACAGTCAGTTATTCAAGTTTCCTTTGTCTTTCTTATGACTTGGACTCTTATTATCGAATCCCCACAGTGTGGAAGCAGGCCTTTTGACCCAACAAGCCCACATCGACCCAGGCCCATTCCCCAACCCGATTACTCTACATTTCTCCAGAATGATGCACCTAACTGACACATCCTTGAACACTATGGGGAATTTAGCATAGCCATGTCAAGAGAGTCAAGAGTCACTTTGTCATTTGTACCAGATACAACGGATACAGTAAAAACAAGACAGTGTTCCTCCAGGACTAAAAGGAACAAACCACACCATCATACACAGTGACATCAAGTGCATAAGAAGTGCAAAGTACACAAGACAACACAGTAATGCCTGACACATCAGGACAATAGCCACAGTGGTGTACAAATTACCATGTGATAAGAATGATAATTAATAAAAACATTGTTCTAGCAGCAATTTGAAGTCATGCAACGAGCTTCAGATGGAATAGAGTCTGATCATACTGTTAAGGAGTCTGATGGCTCAGGGGAAGAAACTGTTACACAGTCTGGCTGTGAGACACTAAATGCTCTGGTATCTTCTGCCAGACAGCAGGAGGGAGAAGAGTTTGAGTGTGGGGTCTTCCACAATGCTCTTAGCCTTTTGGATGCAGCATGTGGTGTAAATGTCCGTAATGGAGGGAAGAGAGACCCCGATGATCCTCTCAGCTGTCCTCAATATCCGCTGTAGGGTCTTACAATCAGGAGCAATTCCCAAACCAGGGAGTAATGCAGCAGCTCAGGACACCCTCAAATGAACCCTCTAAACTGGCGAGGATGGGTGAGGGGTGAGGTGGGGGGGGGGGGGGGAAAGAAGGTGGGCTTTCCTTAGTCCGCACAGGAAGTAGAGACATTGCTGGACTTTTGTGGCTATGGAGCTGGTTTTGAGGGACCAGGTGAGATTCTCCACCAGGTGGATGCTAAGCAATTTGGTGCTCTTCACAATCTTCATAGGGAAGCCATTGATGTCCAGAAGAGAGTGGTCACTCCATGCCCTCCTGATGTCAACAACCATCTCTTTTGTCTAGTCCACGTTCAGAGACACGTTGTTGGCTCTGCACCAACTCACCTGACCTGCACATCTTGGATCATGGAAGAAACCGGAGCACCCGGAGAAAACCCACACAGACAGGGAGAATGTGCAAACTCCACACAGACAGTTGCCTGAGGGCGAAATTGAACCTGGGTCCCTGGCACTGAGAAGCAGCAGTGCTAACCACCGAGCCGCCATGCCACCCTTTTATTCAAAAAGCACCACAGCATTTTTTTGTAATGACATAAGAGTCATAGAGATGCACAGCACGGAAACAGACCCTTCGGTCCAACCCGTCCATGCTGACCAGATATCCCAATCGAGTCCCACCTGCCAACACCCGGCCCATATCCCCCCAAACCCTTCCTATTCATATACCCATCCAGATGCCTTTCAAGTGATGCAATTGCACCAGCCTCCACAACTTCTTCAGGCACTTATTCCATACTCTTACCACTCTCAGCGTGAAAACGTTGCCTCTTTAGGTCCCTTTTATAACTTTCCCCTCTCACCCTAAAACTATGCCCTCGAGTTCTGGACTCCTCCAACCCACAAATATACTTGGTCTATTTACCCTATCCATGCCCCTCATGATTTTATAAACCTCTATAAGGTCAGCCCTCAGCCTCCGACGCTCCAGGGAAAACAGCCCCAGCCTGTTCAGCCTCTCACTATAGCGCAAATCTTCTAACCCTGGCAATATCCTTGTAAATCTTTTCTGAACCCTTTCAAGTTTCACAACATCTTTCCGATAGGAAGGAGACCAGAACTGCACTCAATATTCCAGCAGTGGCCTAACCAATGTCCTGTACAGACGCAACATGACCTCCCAACTCCTGTACTCAATACTCTGACCAATAAAGGAAAGCATACCAAACGCCTTCTTCACTATCCTATCTACCTGTGACTCCACTTTCAAGGAGCTATGAACCTGCACTCCAAGGTCTCTTTGTTCAGCAACACTCCCTAGGACCTTACCATTAAGTGTATAAGGAGAAAGTGAGGACTGCAGATGCTGGAGATCAGAGCTGAAAATGTGTTGCTGGAAAAGCGCAGCAGGTCAGGCAGCATCCAGGGAACAGGAGAATCGACGTTTCAGGCACAAGCCCTTCCTGAAGAAGGGCTTATGCCCGAAACGTCGATTCTCCTGTTCCCTGGATGCTGCCTGACCTGCTGCGCTTTTCCAGCAACACATTTTCAGCATTAAGTGTATAAGTCCTGCTAAGGTTTGCTATCCCAAAATGTAGCACCTCACATTTATCTAAATTAAATGCCATCTGCCAATCCTCAGCCCATTGACCAATCTGATCAAGATCCCATTGTAATCTGGAAGCAACCTTCTTCCCTGTCCACTACACCTCCAAATTTGGTACTATCTGCAAACTTACCAACTGTACCTCTTATGCTCGCATCCAAATCATTTATGTAAATGACAAAAAGTAGAGGACCCAGCACCGATCCTTGTGGCACTCCACTGGTCACAGGCCTCCAGTCTGAAAAACAACCCTCCACCACCACCCTCTGTCTTCTACCTTTGAGCCAGTTCTGTATCCAAATGGCTAGTTCTCCCTGTATTCCGTTTGATCTAACCTTGCTAACCAGTCTCCCATGGGGAACCTTGTCGAACACCTTACTGAAGTCCATATAGATCACACCTACCACTCTGCCCTCAATCCTCCTTGTTACTTAAAAAAACTCAAATCAAGTTTAAGAGACATGATTTCCCACACATAAAGCCATGTTGACTATCCCTAATCAGTCCTTGCCTTTCCAAATACATGTACATCCTGTCCCTCAAGATTCCCTCCAACAACTTGCCCACCACTGAGCTGAAAATGTGTTGCTGGAAAAGCGCAGCAGGTCAGGCAGCATCCAAGGAACAGAAGAATCAACGTTTCGGGCATGAGCCCTTCTTCAGGAATGGTCAGGCTCACTGAGGTCAGGCTCACTGGTCTTTACCACCCTTCTTAAACAGTGGCACCACGTTTGCCAACCTCCAGTCTTCCGGCACCTCACCTGTGACTATCGATGATACAAATATCTTAGCAAGGGGCCCAGCAATCACTTCTCTACCTTCCCACAGAGTTCTAGGGTACACCTGATCAGGTCCTGGGGATATATCCACTTGTGTTTTAAGACATCCACCACTTCCTCCTCTGTAATATGGAGATTTTTCAAGATGTCACTATCTATTCCCCTTCATTCTATATCTTCCATGACCTTTTCCACAGTAACTACTGATGCAAAATACTCATTTAGTAACTGCCCCATCTCCTGCGGCTCCACACAAAGGCCGCCTTGCTGATCTTTGAGAAGCCCTATTCTCTCCCTAGTTACCCTTTTGTCCTTAATGTATTCGTAAAAACCCTTTGGATTCTCCTTAATTCTATTTGCTAAAGCTATCTCATGTCCCTCCTGATTTCTCTCATGTATACTCCTACTTCCTTTATACTCTAAGGATACACTCGATCTATCCTGTCTATACCTGACATATGCTTCTTTCTTTTTCTTAACCAAACTCTCAATTTCTTTAGTCATCCAGCATTCCCTATACCTACCAGCCTTTCCTTTCACCCTGACAGGAATATGCTTTCTCTGGACTCTCGTTATCTCATTTCTGAAGACTTCTCATTTTCCAGCCATCTCTTTAGCCGCTAATATCTGCGCCCAATCAAATTTTCAAAGTTCCATTCCTGAAGGGCTTTTGCCCTAAACGTCAATTTTCCTGCTCCTCGGATGCTGCCTGACCTGCTGTGCTTTTTCAGCACCACTCTAATCTCGACTGATTTCCTTTTGAAAGCTCTTGCCTTATACCATCAAAAATGGCCACATTCCCAGGTCCTGGTCCATATCTGTTGCTCCCAGCACAGCCAACCCACCTTCAACTGTTCACATTTTCTGTTAGCAACCTACCCATCACTTCTCTCACTTATCAGCCATCTGTTAAAAATCACAACACCAGCTTACAATCCAACAGGTTTATTTGGAAGCACTAGCTTTCGGAGCGCTGCTCTTTCATCAGGTGGTTGTGGAGAATAAGGTTGTAAGACACAGAATTTATTGCAAAAGTTTACAGTGTGATGTAACTGAAATTATATATTGAAAAAGACCTGGATTGTTTGATAAGTCTCTCATCTTTTAGAATGAACATATTGGTTTCAGTTCTTTCATACGTAAATTGCAAATTTTTTTAATGTAAAAGTGATATTCTCAAGTGAACTTTTTTAACAATTGGTGTCATGTCGGCCCAGATAATGCATTGAAGGTGTGAGCTGTCCTGTGTGAGGCTGTCTGTGCCATAATGGAGTTAAAAATCACACAACACCAGGTTATAGTCCAACAGGTTTAATTGGAAGCACTAGCTTTCGGAGTGTCGCTCCTTCATCAGGTGATTGTAGAGGACACAATTCTAAGGCACAGAATTTAAAAACCAAATCATGTGCCATAATGGTCTGACTGATTCTAATCCAAAAGCAGATTTACAGAATCTAACATGGAATCATGCAGTTTTGAAAAAAGTAAAATGTAATTCTGCAAGTACAAGTTCACCCACAAACTTGTACATGTGTGTGTGTGGAGGGGGGTAGTGGGAGTTATGGGTGGGTGTCTGTGAGACAGTATATATATGTGAGTCTAAAGAGGTACAAGTCTGAGATAGTGTATGTGTGAACGAGAGAGAGGGTCTGCGTATAGGAGCTGGAAGAGCACAGCAATTCAGGCAGCATCCGAGGACAGGCAAAATCGACGTTTCGGGCAAAAGCCCTTCATCAGGAATGCCTGAACCGTCGATTTTGCCTGTCCTCGGATGCTGCCTGAATTGCTGTGCTCTTCCAGCACCACTAATCCACAATCTGGTTTCCAGCATCTGCAGTCATTGTTTTTACCTGCGTATAGGAGCGTCTATCTGTCTGTGTGCAGTGTAATGGGGTCACTTATAGTGTGACATGAACCCAAGGTCCCGGTTGAGGCCATTCTGTCAAATAAACCTGTTGGACTATCACCTGGTCTTATTTTTAATTTTGTACACACCCCAGTCCAAAACCGGCATCTCCAAATCATCAGCCATCCCTTTGTCTGTCAATCGTCTTTCTCTCTCGCTCTCTGGGTTGTCTCCACGTATTCTATTCACTTTCCACTCCCCTGCCTCCTGGTCATCAACATAAATACCAGCCCTTCCCAGCTACTGTCAGTTCTGATGAAGGGTTTCTGGACTCAAAACATTTAATTGTTTTTCTCTCTGTCAAACCATCGGTGTTTCTCTAGCACTGTTTTTTAATGTTTCCTTGATAGAATTGAATTGGAATTGTGCTATTGTTGCAGAGATCCTTTACCCACTTTGAATACAGCAAAGACTACATCACATAAAATACATTTCATTCCTGAGATTTTAGTGAAACTACATTTTTTTCATTCTGCAGCATATCTGTTCAATGCTCATTTCAACAGCTGTTCTGTTACATTCCTGACATGGCTGATCCATTCCAATCAAAAACTTAACATTCATACCATTTCATTCAGAGTCAAAGTTATAGCAGGCAATGAGAGAAGTCATTCAGCCCATCAAGTCCAGGCTTGCAATCTGTACTGAGTGTGGGGTGCTGGGAAAGCACAGTAGGTCAGGTAGCTTCCGAGGAGCAGGAGAATCGGCATTTTGTGCATAAGCCCTTCATCAGGATTCCTGCTCCTCAGATGCTGCCTGACCTGCTGTGCTTTCCCAGCACCACACAATTCTGATCTTCAGCATCTGCAGTCCTCACTTTCTCCTGACAATCTGTACCGGTCAGTCAATGTCACCCTCCTACTAATTCCCATAGTTTTCACTTTTACTCTCCTTATATGCCAATCCCACCCTGACCAATACTTCTGTTTTCTTGTTTCTGGTCATTGCTTTGCTTTTGCATTTATGACATCGTCCAATCCCTGGCAGGTATCTTCTTCCAATCTTGCTCCAGTTGGTTACTCAAAACAAGACAAAAAAGTACAGACAGTGTCATGTGACCAATGTGTTTCACTCAGAATTTTCAAATCTCTCAATGTTCTTTTGTTTAAGACTTGCTGAATGGAGTGGCCAGACCAGAATCTTCAGCCTTCGTCCCAGCAAAACTTAACCAAGGTTTCCACATCCAGCAGCTGCAGTTCTCTCCATGTCTCATTAATAAAGCTAACACACGGTTCTTATCAGTCTATTTTTTATCGTCCCTTTTCAAGGACAGCAACACAAATTTAAAGAGTCAGGTTATTGCAGTGGAACACAACCAGGATCTTTTGCTAAGTTAAAAATCACTGCACCAGGTTATAGTCCAACAGGTTTAATTGGAAGCACTAGTTTCCAATTAAACCTGTTGGACTATAACCTAGTGTTGTGTGATTTTTAACTTTGTACGCCCCAGTCCAACACCAGCATCTCCAAATCAGGATCTTTTGCAGGTAACAACAATTTATATATTTTTATTTTATAAAATGTTAATACTTTAGAATTTTAGACTGGTGTCAGTATCTGGCTGAATGTTCCCAATTTGGTCAGCAAATCAACCAGGTTAAACTTCATTGTAATGTAATAAATTGCCAATGGGTTAGTATAATCAGCATTTCTATAGAGTGGCATGTTATAATTATCAATTCTTCTGGATACCATGGACATATGAGAGAAACACCTGAAAACCGTGTACTTTACCTTGACTTCCACTGTAAAAGGGGGCACACACGCATTCTCAGGTCTCCCAACAATCACTTCTTCCAGAGTATCCCACTCATTGTAGGAACAGACTGGACAGTCTTCAGCCTTATCCTTGTGATCAGTAACAGAGGAATTCTCTCTGGCTGCAGTAGCAGCGGCAGTCTGAGTGCTTTGGAAAGATTTCTGCACCCATCCTGCAACAGTTCGACCAACCTGAAAGAAAGAAGGAAAAGCGATTGGAAACTTCCCAAGCATCAGCAGGTGTTGTGGAAGGTTTCGCTCCTGGGATTCTACATCGGGTTTGGTGATGATGACATTCCCAGAGTTGGAAATTGGAGGGTCTGTGGAACTAAAAGATTAGAATTCCCAGTATGAATGATACCATTGTATAACATTAACAGTAACTTGTAAGAGGGAGAGATTGACAGTGAGAGCTGGCATCTGTGGGTGTACATATCCCAGGCGATAGTGACAAACCAAGTGACACAAACATCTCCCCCCACACACCCCACAATTCCTCAGGACATTCCAAAAGAAAAACAAGCTGCTCTTCATCCCAAAACAGAAATCTCGAATATGACACAAACATTCCCCTTTCATCTCCCCACACCAATCTGAAAGATAAATGAAAATAATTTTCTTCTGATTTTTTTCTGCACCAATTGCTTGAATTGTCAGAGGATGAGTCTTTCATTCCCGAAGACTTTGCACAACTCAAGAGGTTGTGCAACCACAAACTGAGCTTGAACATATGTAAACATCCCCCCGGGGTAGCATGTTAGCTCAGTGACAGCCTCCCAGCACTAGGTACTCAGGTTCAATTCCAGCCTCGGGTAACCGTGTTGAGTTTGCACATTCTCTGTCTGTGGGGTTTCCTCCCACAGTCCCTAGCTGTGCAGGCAAGGTGGATTGGCTTTGGGAAATGCAGGGATAGGGTAAGTGCGGAGGTGGGATTGTGTGATGCTGTTTGGAGGATCGTTGTGGGTTGGATGGGCCAAATGGCCTGTTTCCACACTGTAGGGGGTCCATGACAATTCACTGGAACACTGTAGTTCACCAGTCTTTCAGATCCACTTGCACCTGGGCTTGGGGGCACCAGGTATTGGTCTGAACAGCAGAGGCAAGCCCTACGGGGCCTATCGATGCCAACTGTCACAAACCTACCCGTGGGGAGCTCTGTGGGAGTAAAGTAGAGCCAAAGAACATGATATCCCACTCTTCCTCATGACAGAAGCTGCCTAATGGTCCTGTGTTTGGGAGAGTCAGGTCAGCTCGGGGTGTAGCTGATGGTCAATGGGGGCGAGGGATGGTGGGTCAGGAGAGTGGGGTGAACGATGATGCACGTGGCATGGGGAGAGTTGTGTTGAGTCAGCTGTGGGAATAACCCAGGTGTTAGACTGGGTCTTGATGGGTCTAACTTCCTGGTAACTATTCAGTTCGGTAATATGGAAGTGTCTCAAATCGCTGAGTCTAGAGCAGTGTCATTGAGGGTAGGGTGGAGGAATTACCAGTTGGAAGTTCAAACTTCCAGGATGATTAACATAAAAATCTACTCAAGACTTCTAAGTTTTGGCACACATCTTCAGTCACGTGCAATCCCTGAGAATTCAGAGTTGCCAAAATGTGAGAGATGATGAACCGACCTTGATAAAGCAGACAGAGAAATTAGATTCCTCTTCATAGAGAGGTCAGGGAACCAGGCAGCTTGTTCATCAAGGACTTGGTAGAAGGGTCAGAGCAGAGTTGAGGATTTTTTTTGTCTTACCCACAGAGTGATGAGAATTTAGAACTCTCAGTTGGAAAAGGCAGCAGAAGTAGAAATGCTTATCACATTTTAAAATTATTTGGAAGTGTACCTTAACTATAACTCAGTCATAGAGATGTTCAGCACAGAAACAGACCCTTCGGTCCAACTCATCCATGCTGCCCAGATATCCCAACCTAGTCCCACCTGCCAGCACTTAACCCATATCCCTCCAAACCCTTCCTATTTATACACCCATCCAAAATGCCTTTTAAAGGTTGCAATTGTACCAGCCTCCACCACTTCCTCTGACAGCTCATTCCACACACATACCACCCTCTGTGTGAGAAAATTGCCCCTTAGGTCTTTCTTATATCTTTCCCCTCTCACCCTAAACCTATGCCCTCTAGTTTTGGACTTCCCCACCCCAGGGAAAAGACTTTGTCTATTTATCCTATCCATGCCCCTCATGGTTTTATAAATCTCTACAAGGCCACCCCTCAGCCTCCAACGGTAGTGGGAAAACAGCCCCAGCCTAATCAGCCTCTCACTGTAGCTCAAATTCTCCAACCCCAGTATCATCCTTTTAAATCTTTTCTGAACCCTTTCAAGTTTTACAACATCTTTCTGATAGAAAAGGTTGCACGCAATATTCCACCAGTGGCCTAACCCATGTTACAGCTGCAACATGACCTCCCAACTCCTGTACTCAACACTCTGACCAATAAAGGAAAGCATACCAAACGCCTTCTTCACTATTCTATCTACCTGTGACTCCACTTTCAAGGAGCTATGAACCTGCACTCCACGGTCTCTTTGTTCAGCAACACTCCCTAGGACCTTACCACTAAGTAATTCCTGATGAAGGACTTTTGCGTGAAACATTGATTTTCCTGCTCCTCGGATGCTGCCTGACCTGCTATGCTTTTCCAGCACCATACGCTCAACCCTTACCACTAAGTCCTGCCCTGATTTGCATTTCCAAAATGCAGCACCTCACATTTATCTATGTTAAACTCCATCTGCCACTCCGCAGCCCTTTGGCCCATCTGATCAAGACCCCGTTGTTCTGAGGTAACATTCGGTTGAGCTACAAACTAAAGGTTGTACAACAGGATTAGGCTAAATAATCTTTTAACCAGCTCAGGAAAAAAGTGAGTTAAATAACCCAGTGTGTGCTGAGGATTTGCTGTGCTTGTGGGAGCTCAGGCTGCAGTTGGAATGAGTTTTCAGGCATTGCCCCAAGAGGTGGAAAGACTCAGCAGCAAAGGATAATTTACATAAGGACCTTTGTAGGCATCACAACTGCAAGACACACATTAATGCCATTTAATATAATAATCCTGAAAACTTTTCAAATTCAGATTTATTTTCATGTTTTATAATCAATTTGAATTGCCATTGCATTAGCAAATAGAGTTGGAGTTTATAATAATCAGTGGATTCGTGATCGAAGCAGTGTCTGCAAATGCTAAGGATCATCTACAATATTTTAGGAGCAGGAACGGTCTTCAGCAACCCTAAATTTGGGAACAGAAAATTAAATTAGCCATGATTCCTGCTCCTGGTTACGATCTAATTAACCCTTTGAGAAAGTGAAGATAATTTGGGAAGTGTACAAGACTTTAAAAAAAAACACATGATTTAATAGTGCCTTGTTACTCATCATCATTTTAATATTTAAAGGGAAAGCTTCGGGCAAGATACTAGTGAGCAACCAAGACTCTGATGTTGCATCCCATTAAGAGGAGATAAGGGAATAGAGCTGCACATATATCAGTGAATGTGGCTTTGTGAACAATTGATAAAATATAAGACAGACTGTGAAGAAATTCAACAAAAGAATGATGGTGGACTGTATTTTTCCAACACCACAATCTACATTCAGAAATAAATGCAACTGTGAAGAGTTGATTTTATGCATTCAGCGTTGCACTTTCATCATAAACAGTACAACTAACTGTCAGCTATTCACAGCGTGAGTGCAGAATGTTTAAACCGGTTTACACTTCACTGTTTCAAGGGTTTGGTCAAGAATCCTGACTGCAAGTATAACATTGGTCAAGCTCTGCGCTGGTATCTACATACAACCTTGTAGTGATAGTCATCCAACAAAATGAAAAAGAATGAATGGCAATTTAATGCTTTGTAATCTGATGACTATTAGTGGGCACTCAAACTTTTATGGTCACTCATACCTCTGTTAGTATCATAGACACAGATCCTCTTTCAAGTCTTTTTCTGGCCCAGCTGTTTTAGGGCAGTTGCTAGGCTAGACAGTTTCTAATTCTAGCCCTCAGGGGTTTAAGCATTTGTGAAAGGGAATGTCAGTCTAAGCAAGATCATGGAGTGATCCTGTACCCGGTGTCAATTACTCAAAAAAGGAGTTCAACTCTCTACTCTGTACAGTATACTAAAACAAAATCAACCCAACACTAACAGGGTGAACCTTTAAATCCTTTACAAAACCTAATTTAACAAAAACAGTGCCTTTTTGTTCCATGGTACAGGCAGTCTAATGATCCTGATGCTGTTTTACACCTGCATGTTTGTTGCTTATAAGAGGATTTCTGGAATTTTCCACTTGGTAGATCTTCAAACTCAAACAGGCCAGTTTGAGAGAAGATACATTTCGACTGGGAGTGAGGGAAATAGTACAAGAAATGCAGTTACATTGGATCATCGCCAAAGTGGAGTGGACACAAGTGGTGTCTTATCATCTGCGCTGCTCCAATCAAGTTTAGAAAACAACCCTGGGAATTATTGCCTCTGAATGTACAAACTTTCCTTGTAAAGTACTTGTTACAATCTGTTACTGTCATATACTTTGCTTTCAACTCAGGGGAACAGGCACAGAAGACAGAATGTAAAAGCTGGACAGATTCTGAATAGGGGTTTGATGTTACAGAGTAAAACAAGTTGAGTGTACCACTCACCCTTCAATTCTGCTATTCTATCTCCCAAATCAAAACGATACAGCCAGGCCCACGATTCTCACCAAGTTCATCATCCCTCAATATCTACTTCACTTAGGGGAATGGTATACGAGCTACTACTGTAATGAAAGACAATTTCTCTAAAAAACAACAAATTTATTAATGCTTAATGTAGTGACAATCTTTGGGGCATGGAGGTAGGTGACCTAATCCACTCCTCAACTTGCAAACATGATCCCTTCCCTGACCATTCTAATGAGACATACTGGGCATTAATGCTGAGCAATGAGGGCATTAGTTAGACAGCTCTCAGGAAGATTTAAGTTTCTGTAATAGATAGAAATCATTTGTTCAGCGCTTCAGTCTGGTGTTCAGCATTGAGGGCCCAGATTGCCCTAACACTTTCCCATCTTTTGCATCTCCATTCTGAATTCACATCTTAAACTGAAATATAAAATATTTAGCAGAAAAATGAGTTCAGTGTCATGTCCCCACAGAGTTGGGGACCACATGTAGTGTGTCAAAGTTTGCAGATGACACTAAGAGGACTGTGCACCTTTGCAGAGAAACATAGATACTTTGAGCAAGTGGGCAAAGGGCTGGCAGATAGAATACAACAGTAATAAATGTGAAGTCAGCCATTTCGGTTGGAGTAACAGTAAAAGGACCATTACTTGAACAGTTAAAATTTGGAACCTGCTGCTATGCAGAGAGACCTGGGTGTGTTTGTGCTTGAATCATAGAAGGTTGGTTTGCCGGTACAACAGGCAATTAGAAAGGCAAATGGAATTTTGTCCTTCATTACCAAAGGGATCGAGTTTAAAATCAAGGAGGTTATGTTGCAGCTGTACAGGGTGCAGGTGAGACCACACCTGGAGTACTGCATGCAGTTTTGGTCTCCTCACTTGAGAAAGGATGCACTGGCACTAGAGGGGATACAGAGGGGGTTCACTAGGTTGATTCTGGAGTTGAGGGGGTTGGCTTATAAAGAAAGACTAAACAGACTGGGATTATATTCATTGGAATTTTGAAGAATGAGGTGGGGTGGGATCTTATAGAAACATATACAATTATGAAGGGAATAGATAAGATAGACGTAGAGAGGTTGTTTCCACAGGCGGGTGACACTAGGACAAGATGGCAGAGTCTCAAAATTAGGGAGAGCAGATTCAGGACAGAATTGAGAAGGAACTTCTTCACTCAGAGTGCTGCAAATCTATGGAATCCCCTGCCCAGTGAAGGAGTTGATGCTAGTTCAGTAAACATTTTTAAAAGCTACTTAGTGAACAGGTAGGAATTAAGAGCTGCATGAGAGGGTGGGCAAGTGGAGAGGCTGGGCACGTGGACCTTATTGAATGGCAGAGCAGGCTCCAGGGGGCCAGATGGCTTCCTCCTGCTCCATTTATTATCCATCTTCCAGGTAAGGTCCTTACTGAAGGGACAAGGACAGTCCTATCCTCCTACACCTGGAGGGTGTTAACCCTTTACTTTTTGGGGCTTGGGTACAACCGAGATTCAGACGGTCAGCTGTGAAGACTGAATAGAGTTGGAGCAATTTAAAGTTTTGTGAAAAGCCCGGTGTGGGGCGTTGACAAGCTCCGAGAAGCTTTCCCTGAGCGGAGACCCTGTGCCCGGGTTCCTGGGGGATATACAGCTGCTCCTGATGGTCCACAGGAACCCACTTGTTACAGATCGCTCTGAGCTGCCGGAATTGGACTGAACGAGCCGCTTTCAGACCAGCCCCAGCTCTTCCCAGCGCCTACCCCCCAACCCCCTTCGGTTAGCGGCACCATCCCGGGATCGGCTGGAACCGGGAATACTGACCAGATTCCCTATGAAATGGGCGGACTCGGCTCCTCTGCTACCTCCGCGGAGACACCGCACCCGGATCATCGCTGCTGGCGGCGGGGGCTCTGTCCGTGACCCGCTCCTCACTCAGACCCTCACTCAGACCCCCTCACACACTCCCAGACACACACCCTCACACACTCCCAGACACACACCCTCACACTCCCGGGATCTCTCTGATTCCAGGTTCCAGCCACCGCCCTCTCCCACATTTAAACTGACCACTCCCCACCTCCCATTGGCTGCTATTGACAGACTCACTGACGTCTCAAACACACCGAGCATTCCCAAAATTAGGAATAACAACACCCACACACACACTCCCCACCCCACACACACACACACCCCTCACACACCCTCACCCCCACACTCCCCCCCCCCCACACACACACCACACCCCACACACACACACACACACCCCTCACACACCCTCACCCCCACACTCCCCCCCCACACACACACCACACCCCACACACACACCCTCAACCCAAAATCACCCCCTCCCCCACCCCAACACACATCCTCACCCCCACACTCACCCCCTCCCCCACCCCAACACACATCCCCACCCCCACACTCACCCCTCACCCCACACACACACAAACACACCCACACACCTCACACACACATACCCCCACACTCACCCCCTCACCCACCCCCACCCCCTCCCCCACACTCACCCCCTCCCATACCCCTCCCGTAATAGGGTGGTTATGGTAGAGGGTTTTAAATTTCTGAACATAGACTGGGACTGCCATAGTGTTAAGGGTTTAGATGAAGAGGAATTTGTTAGGTGTGTACAAGAACATTTTCTGATTCAGTATGTGGATGTACCGATGAGAGAAGGTGCAAAACTTGATCTATTCTTGGGAAATAAGGCAGGGCAGGTGACTGAGGTGTCAGTGGAGGAGCACTTTGGGGACAGTGATCATAATTCTATTAGATTTAAAATAGTGATGGAAAAGGATAGACCGGATCTAAAAGTTGCAGTTCTAAAGTGGAGAAAGGCCAATTTTGACGGTATTAGGCAAGAACTTTCAAAAGCTGATTGGGTGCAAATGTTCGCAGGTAAAGGGACGGCTGGAAAATGGGAAGTCTTCAGAAATGAGATAACAAGAATCCAGAGAAAGTATATCCTTGTCAGAAAGGGAAGGCTGGTAGGTATAGGGAATGCTGGATGTCTAAAGAAATTGAGGGTTTGGTTAAGAAAAAGAAGGAATCATATGTCAGGTATAGACAGGATAGATTGAGTGAATCCTTCGAAGAGTATAAAGGCTTTAGAAGTATACTTAAGGGGGAAATCAGGAGGGCAAAAGGGGACATGAGATGGCTTTGGCAAATAGAGTTAAGGAGAATCCAAAGGGTTTTTACAAATACATTAAGGACTAAAGGGTATCTAGAGAGAGAATAGGGCCCCTCAAAGATCAGCAAGGCGGCGTTTGTGTGGAGCCACAGGAGATGGGAGAGATACTAAATGTGTATTTTGCATCAGTAGTTACTGTGGAAAAGGATATGGAAGATATAGAATATAGGGAAATAGATGGTGACATCTTGCAAAATGTCCATATTACAGAGGAGGAAGTGCTGGATGTCTCTTTATGTAGATAAAATGCAGAGCTGGGCTGAGAAGTGGCAAATGGAGTTTAATGTGGAACAGTGTGAGGTAGTTCACTTCACAAGAAGGGTGGTTAAGAAGGCATATGGTGTGTTGGCGTTTATTGTTGGGCCAATGGGGTTTCGAAACCCCAAGGTCATGTTTCAGCTGTACAAGGCATGAGTAAGGCTGCACCTGGAGTATTGCATGAAGTTCTGGTCACCGCGTTATAGGAAGGATGTGGAAGATTTGGAAAGGGTTCAGAGAAGATTTACTAGGATGTTGTCTGGTATGGAAGGAAGGTCTTATGAGGAAAGGCTGAGGGATCTGAGGCTGTTTTCGTTGGAGAGAAGAAGGTTGAGAGGTGACTTAATTGAGATGTATATGATAATCAGAGGGTTAGATAGGCTGGACAGTAAGAGCCCTTTTCCTCAGATGGTGAAGGCTAACACGATGGGACTTAGCTTTAAATTGAGGGGTGATAGATTTAGGACAGATATCAGGGATGAAGAAGGACTAATGCCCGAAACGTCGATTCTCCTATTCCCTAGATGCTGCCTGACCTGCTGCGCTTTTCCAGCAACACATTTCCATCTCTGATCTCCAGCATCTGCAGACCTCACTTTCTCCTAATACTTGTCCAAACAAATGTCATTTTGATATGATCTCATAGAATGGAATCAAGGTATGCTTTCTGTTAATCCCATTTACTCACACTTTGACTTTCATTGAACACTGTAAGGGAAAAGTTTCTCCAGCAAGAGAATGTCTCTTTACACAGTTATGGACTTGGCTACATTGTTTAAAGAAAAAGGGGTTATTTTCCCTTTAGACAAAACCCTTTATAACTCTCACCAACACTTTATATTTCATCCACATGCAAGCAATGTTTACCTGCAGTCTCTTAGTTTTAATCAATGCTGCAGTTTGATCAAATAACATTTTCTTTTTGAATTTCTTTTTCAGATTTATTCTTACAGTGACCAATAATCCACACAAGTTTCCCATTCAAACTCTAGTATTGCAGCATTTCCATTGTAATGCAGAGTGGGGAGGGGGTGAGTGCTTCTATTGATTTTGAATTTTTGAGGGTGACGGAAAAAAGCCTAGTTTTATGGATTCGCTGACAATCACCAGCTGTTTCTGTTGCCTGTCTAGCAATTACAACTCTTTGATCCTCAACACTGGTTTTTATTATGGAAGGGGGTGAGTTTTTAAATTGCTGTAAGAGAATAATCTCTCTGAGGATGTCATATTTGATTTCAGCCTGCAATGTTTATATCCATCTGTCAAAGACTGCTGTGCTTAAACATTTCAAATTCAGTGCAGGTTTGCACAGGTTAGTTCATTAAATCCTGAAACCTTTTGCCTTTACACCTCAGACACCAACTCATATTCAGCCAGAATAACTCTTTTTACAGCATCATAATCCCTAGAAACAGGGAAGTATAAAATTCCTGTGCTTTACCTGTCAACTTCAGCTGCATACTCTGATAATGATTCTACGGTTGCTATTGACAACTCCTCTCGATCATATTTTTATAACTGGCTTCTCCTTTTGGTCAGTTCATCCGTCCTCCCTTCACAGAGTCTTTCACTCAGCTTTCCTTCAGGTCTTGCCCTACTTTCCTGGTCACTTCTTTAGAAATTGTTGCATTTCCAATGATTTCTAATTCTAAGGTATCATTGACTCGGACATTATTAATCCCATTTCTCTCTTCCCCACCTCCTAATTTAATTTCAGATTTACAGCACCTCTACTATTTGCTTTCATTTGCAGTCATGACCAGAAGCCAAAGTGACATTTGGAGAATGTGAAATTTCACAACCAAGTAAAACATTGTCAGCTTTCAGGAAACATTCTGCATTCAGAGAGAATTCTCAAACTAGGCAGCCAGGCAATGACCCTAATGTTCAGGGACAAATTTGATTTTTCATCCTAATCATAATCAGATACTTGCAGGCAAAAAAAAAGGAAGAGTTAGGACAGCATTAACCTTACCCTGAATGCAACATCAGCTGCTACCAAATCCTCGGCATATCTAATTCTCCAAGGCTTGAAGGAATCCCTGACTATTATACTCAGTAATCCTCCAGCAATTCAAAATATTACAATATACCCAGGGTCTGCAACCCCTCAGCCTCTGAAAGAAGGTTTCAATGCCATTGGACATATCAACATGTTTCAGCACAAAATATTTTTAAAAGTTCACCTTTGCATTAAAAATACCATGATACTGGCACATACTGGGACCAGATTCATAAAATTAATTTTGTATTTCTTACTAGTTGCAATCTCTTGTTTAAACATAGTATTCCTGTCTATCCAGTAGATTAATGATCAATCTAGAACTGGAACTCACTGAAGTTAATTGATTTTCTTTGCAGAATCAAGTTGCTAACAGAAAGATAAATGTTTGTAAATCTGTTGGAAGTGTTTGCCTGTAGCACCAGAACATAATGGAGGGAATAAACTCAGGGCATAGAATTCAGGCAATGGCATCCCCTGGCCGAGAATTTGGTAAAAGGGAAGAAGTGTATGTGTGAATGATGTCCACGGTCATTAACTTACAAATTGTTCAACAACTGGTGGCAAGGAGGAGAAATCCTGTGGATTGCAAAACACCTCAGTTTGAAAAACATTTCCTGCTTCTGTGGGTTTCTCAAAGTTATTGCATTAATTTGTCAATTGAAATATTATACCGAGTAGATAATTTCAGAAGTACACTGAGAATCATATGATAATTCTTGACACTTCCTATTTCACTCCTGGGATGTGGGTGTCACTGCTTGACCAGCATTTATTGCCTATCCCTATTTGCCCTTGAGAAGGTGGGCATGGTTGCCTTCCTGAACCACTGCAGTCCATTTGGTGTAGCAACACCAACAATGTTGTTAGGGAGGGACCTAGTGAAGGAACAGCGATACATTTCCAAGTCAAGATGGTGAGTGCTTTGAAGGGGAACTTCCAGGCTGTGGTGTTTCCAGGTATCTGCTGCCCTTGTCTTTCTAGATAGAAGTGATCATGGGTTTGGAAGATGCTGTCTCAGGAATCTTGGGGAATTTCTGAAATGAATCTTGTAGATGGTACACACTACTGCTACTAAGCTTTGGTGGTGGAACGAATGGATGTTTACGGATGTGGTGCCAGTCAAGTGGGCTGCTTTTCCTGGATGGTGTCAAGCTTCTTGAGAGTTGTTGGGGCTGCACTCATTCAAATGGGGAGTATTCTATCCCACTCTTGACTCGTGCCTTGTAGATGGTGGACAGGCTCTGGAGAGTCACAAATGGAGTTACTCATTGCAGTATTCCTCGCAACTGACCTGCTCTTGTAGCCATTGCGTTTGTATGGTGAGTCCAGTTGAATAGTAATCCCCAGGATGTTGATAGTGGGGGATTCAGTGATGCTAACACTATTGAATCTCAAGCGGTGATGGCTATATTGTCCCTTGTTGGAGATGGTCATTGCCTGTGTAATCTTGCCTGATACTGCTACTTTGAGGAGAAAGTGAGGTCTGCAGATGCTGGAGATCAGAGCTGGAAATGTGATGCTGGAAAAGTGCAGCAGGTCAGGCAGCATCCAGGGAACAGGAGAATCGACGTTTCGGGCATAAGCCCTTCTTCAGGAATGGGGAAAGTTTGTCCAGCAGGCTAAGATAAAAGGTAGGGAGGAGGGACTTGGGGGAGGGGTGTCGGAAATGTGATAGGTGGAAAGAGGTCAAGGTGAGGGTGATAGGTCAGACTGGGGTGGGGGCGGAGAGGTCGGGAAGAAGATCTCAGGTTAGGAAGGCGGTGCTGAATTTGATGGATTTGACTGAGACAGGGTGGGGGGAGGGGAAATGAGGAAACTGGTGAAATCCGAGTTCATCCCTTGTGGTTGGAGCGTTCCTAGGCGGAAGATGAGGCGTTCTTGCTCCAACCGTCGTTTTGTTGTGGTCTGACGATGGAGGAGTCCAAAGACCTGCATATCCTTGGTGGAGTGGGAGGGGGAATTGAAATGTTGAGCCACAGGGTGGTTGGGTTGGTTGGTCCGGGTGTCCCAGAGGTGTTCTCTGAAACGCTCCGCAAGTAGCCGGCCTGTCTCCCCAATATAGAGGAGGCCACATCGGGTGCAGAGGATGCAATAGATGATATGTGTGGAGGTGCATGCAATAGATAACACCTCTGGGACACCCGGACCAACCAACCCAACCACCCTGTAGCTCAACATTTCAATTCCCCCTCCCACTCCACCAAGGATATGCAGGTCTTTGGACTCCTCCATCGTCAGACCACAACAAAACGACGGTTGGAGGAAGAACGCCTCATCTTCCGACTAGGAACCCTCTAACCACAAGGGAAAACAAGGCCCCAAAGGAAACTTCCATATCCGCCACAGATTCACCTGCACCTCCACACATATCCCTCCAAACCCTTCCATTCATACACCCATCAAAATGACTTTTAAATGTTGCAATTGTACCAGTCTCCACCACATCCTCTGGCAGCTCATTCCATACACTTACCACCCTCTACATGAAAAAGTTGCCCCTTAGGTCTCTTTTATATCTTTCCCCTCTCACCCTAAACCTATGCCCTCTAGTTCTGGACTCCCCACCCCAGGGAAGAGACTTTGTCTATTTATCTTGTCCAAGAACCACATGATGAAGGAGCAGCGCTCCAAAAGCTAGTGCTTCCAATTAAACCTGTTGGACTATAACATGGTGTTGTGTGATTTTTAACTATGATTTTATAAACCTCTGTAAGGTCACCCCTCAGCCTCCAATGAAGGAAAACAGTCCCAGCCTGTTCAGCCTCTCCCTGTAGCTCAAATCCTCCAACCCTGGCAACATCCTTGTAAATCTTTTCTGAACCCTTTCAAGTTTCACAACATCTTTCCGATAGGAAGGAGACCAGAATTGCACGCAATATTCCAACAGTGGCCTAACCAATGTCCTGTACAGCCACAACATGACCTCCCAACTCCTGTACTCAATACTCTGACCAATAAAGGAAAACATACCAAACGCCTTCTTCACTATCCTATCTACCTGTGACTCAAATTTCAAGGAGCTATGAACCTGCACTCCAAGGTCTCTTTGTTCAGCAACACTCCCTAGGACCTTACCATTAAGTGTATAAGTCCTGCTAAGATTTACTTTCCCAAAATGCAGCACCTTGCATTTATCTAAATTAAACTACTTAAAATGTGATCACTATTAGTCATAGTTCAGTTACCAATATTTGAAGCACTCTTTAAAAAACTGTTTCTGGCAATAAAGAAACAAAATAATAGTATCGAGTCAACTGAAACAAAGGTGGGGATGGGGTCAAAGGAACAACACTGAACTCAATATAAAAGGGACAAAATATTTCACATATTACAGGGGAGTCAGCTATTTGTCTGTTTTAGAAGAAAAATGATAACCTCATGCATTCTAAATCACAACCACTGTAGTGCACAATTATCAATAAAAATTAAGTTCACAATATAGCAATTACAGCCAACGTGTGCCACAGGCTGCTTTCAGAAAACTACTTTGTAATTCAAATAACAAAATGCAATTTATTTTCTGCTAAGTCACACAGGAATTCTAATTTAACTCCAGTTACAAACATTAATTTGCAAGATTGAAAAGTTCACAAGAAATGTAGTTGCAAGAGTAGGCCACTCATTCCTAATGAAGAGGTTATGTGCGAAACAACAACTCTCCTGCTCCTCAGATGCTGCTTGTTTGGCTGTGCTTTTCCAGCACCACACTTTCTAATGTTACTGACCACTTTGCTCCAATCTGAGCTTCCTCTCAAGATCCCAACCGTCTGCTAATCAAATTTGACCCCCCTCCCCCTCTCCCAATACCACCTGAAAATCTCCAAGAGGTTGTTAGTCTAGTCTGGTAAGATGTAACCTGTCCATCTTGAACAGGTACCAGCTGCCCCAGAACTAGCTTCATTGCCTCAAATCTAAAGCTGTTGAAGGGCTTTTGCCTGAAACATTGACTTTCTTGCTCCTCAGGTGCTGTCTGACCTCCTGTGCTTTTCCAGCACCACACTCTCATCTCTAATCTAAGGCATTCCATTCTATGTAAATTCTCTAACCACATACCCAATTTTTGTATTCTTATGCTCGCAAGCACATGACACTGGTAATAACCGGAGATTAAAAAGGGTCTCAAAAGAAATTCTCTCTTTCCCAGTTCCCCAAAATGTGCTTTCAAGAGGCAAAATAAAAAACATACCTCTAATCTATGGCAATGATGCCAATGCAGATCACAACCACTGGTAAAACTTCCTGTAGATGTGCTAGCCTAAGCCACATGGTGTCCAGGATTCTCTACATGGTTTTCAGCCCAACACCCTGCCATATACAAACTATTTATTACAAGTAGAATAACCCACCAATCCGATTTTTCCTCTGTAATGAAGCAAGTTGAAAAGAGGCTGAAAAAGTAACTCCTGATTTACATCCAGTGTCCCATTCAGTCCAAGCGATTCCCAGATTGGTATATTGATACCAAAGTCTCAGAGATGCAACCTCTGGTGTAACTATCAAAATCAGTGCTTCCAAATAAACCTGTTGGACTCTTATCTGGAGATTTTTAACTTTGTCCACCCCAGTCCAACTGTGACACCTCCAAATTATAGGAATCGGATTAAATTAGATAACTAACTTCAGGTGCTCTTCAATTGAAGTCAACTCATCCTATCAAAATTTGAAGGAAATACGAACTTTGCTTTCAAAGCAATTTGTATAGTTAAATGCAAACTTGGCTAGATCTTTAGAAAGAGATTGACCACAAGATTTCCTCACTCAAAGTTGCAGCTTCTCAATCCAAGCCTCACTCTTCACATTTACAGTACACACAGGAAAACAGATCTTAGGTCTGCACTGAATTTATAAATTAGACAAAGAAAAACATATCAGCATTTCATAATTCTGGAGAAACTTACGCCATACTGCTTTGAGATACATGATTTAATTAAAAATGGCTATGCTGAAATAAAATCTAATAATATTTCTTAACCTTGTGATATTTTATCTTTCAGTGCAGACTCCAAATCAAACCCAAATGCTCCAATGAAAGTCAACATGGACAGATAGATTAAACTTGAACATCTTTGCAAACATCCTAGCTTTACGGCAAATGTAACACTGACAACAATGAATGCTAGTAAATGAATGGTAGAGTTTTTAAAAAATAAAGACTAACTTGAAATTTGGGGACCTTTCCAAATTAATAAGGACATTTCTTCAGCACAAGCATGATTAAGGAAGGCAGTGTCACGTGTTTGTGCACACAGTCTTCTTAAATGAGACAAAAGAATTTTCAAAAATCATATTGTCACCACTGTAACAACATGCTGTCTTAAACTATTTTTAAAAATTGCTATTTCAAAAACTGTTAAATATCATCCATTATCACAGGTAAAACTATACTAACAAGATTTTCGACTAAAAATGGTTTCTATGAAAAGGCAATGTTTCTGAAAGTCATTCAAAAGGCTCCATATCCCTCAGTGTAATTCATACATTTATATTTATTTATAAATAACTGCATGAAATACAATCACAACATGGGAGGTTAATTTTATAAAATTATAGAGTCATAGAGATGTACAGCATGGAAACAGACCCTTCGGTCCAACTCATTCATGTCGACCAGATATCCCAACCCAATCTAGTCCCACTTGTCAGCACCCGGCCCATATCCCTCCAAACCCTTGCTATTCATATACCCATCCAAATGCCTCTTAAATGTTGCAATTGTACCAGCCTCCACCACATCCTCTGGCAGCTCATTCCATACCCATACCACCCTCTGCGTGAAAACGTTGTCCCATAGGTCTCTTTTACATCTTGCCCCTCTCACCCTAAACCTATGCCCTCTAGATCTGGACTCCCCCACCCCAGGGAAAAGACTTTGTCTATTTATCCTATCCATGCCCCTCATGATTTTGTAAACCTCCATAAGGTCACCCCTTAGCCTCCGATGTTCCAGGGAAAACAGCCCCAGCCTATTCAGCCTCTCCCTGTAGCTCAGATCCTCCAACCCTGGCAACATCCTTGTAAATCTTTTCTGAACCCTCTCAAGTGTCACAACATCTTTTCGATAGGAAGGAGACCAGAATTGCACACAATATTCCAACAGTGGCCTAACCAATGTCCTGTACAGCCGCAACATGACCTCCCAACTCCTGTACTCAATGCTCTGACCAATAAAGGAAAGCATACCAAATGCCACCTTCACTATCCTATCTACCTGTGACTCCACTTTCAAGGAGCTATGAACCTGCACTCCAAGGTCTCTTTGTTCAGCAACACTCCCTAGGACCTTACCATTAAGTGTATAAGTCCTGCTAAGATTTGCTTTCCCAAAATGCAGCACCTCACATTTATCTGAATTAAACTCCATCTGCCACTTCTCAGCCCATTGGCCCATCTGGTCCAGATCCTGTTGTAATCTGAGGTAACCCTCTTCACTGTCCACTACATCTCCAATTTTTGGTGTCATCTGCAAACTTACTAACTGTACCTCTTATGCTCGCATCCAAATCATTTATGTAAATGATGAAAAGTAGTGGACCCAGCACTGATCCTTGTGGCATATCACTGGTCATAGGCCTCCAGTCTGAAAGACAACCCTCCACCAGCACCCTCTCTCTTCTACCTTTGAGCCAGTTCTGTATCCAAATGGCTAGTCCTTCATGTGTTCCATGAGATCTAACCTTGCTAACCAGTCTCCCAAGGGGAACCTTGTTGAATGCCTTACTGAAGTCCATATAGATCACGTCTAACATTCTGCCCTCATCAATCCTCTTTGTTACTTCTTTAAAAAACTTAGTCAAGTTTGTGAGACATGATTTCCCACGCACAAAGCCGTGTTGACTATCCCTAATCAGTCCTTGCCTTTCCAAATACATGTACATCCTGTCCCTCAGGATTCCCTCCAACAACTTGCCCACCACCGTCGTCAGGCTCATAGGCCTATAGTTCCCTGGCTTGTCCTTACCACCCTTCTTAAACAGTGGCAACACGTTAGCCAACCTCCAGTGTTCTGGCACCTCACCTGTGACTATCAATGATACAAATATCTCAGTAATATAGCAGCTTGGTAATAGATCGGCAAGCGCAAAAATTTCTGCTTTCTACCACCTTCTGCAAGGTCTGCAGACTTGTAAATAAACAAACATATTACATAAATAACAATTACATTAAAAGTTTAGATTTTAAAATACAAATTCACACTTTTATACTGAAACTTTGTGCAATATTATATTCATGGTATTGTGATTCAGCACATTCTTAAGACAAGTAAGATATGGTTTCTAAACCATAGCAGGGTGGAAATTAGTTTCCAACCCCCATTGGAGAACATCAGATAACCATCACAATGAATCTTTATTCACAAAGTGAATGCCTAGTTTCTCCAGAGTTGTTCATGGCACGACATTTGCCCAGAGCTGAAAATGTGTTGCTGGAAAAGCGCAGCATTTGCCCACCCATTATCTATTTTCAGCCATAATTTACTTGGAGCAATTTAGTTAGTCCTTTTCTTTCTGGGAATAGGCATTTTTGGAATGTAGGAATTACTGGGAGGAGGATCAAGGTCCATCCAGTTTGTTTTTCCCCAATTTTCCTGACAGTATAATAAAAATGCAGTTGATGACTGATCATAACAATAAATTTTGATCATCAGATGCAGATAAGAGGTGAAAAAAATGCTCCAATAATAGAAGGTGGCAGATTCAACAAATAGCAGTGTATCAGCTGACCTGTCTTAGAATTTTTAAAAAATTCATTTATAGGATGAGGGCATCACTAGCTTGGGCACTTATTGCTTGTTCCTAATTGCCCTGGGACCTCAACAGTCAACCACATTGCTGAGGATCTGGAGTCATATGTACACAGATCAGCTAAGGATGGCAGTTACCCTCCCTAAAAGATAATTAGTGAACCAGATGTAGTTTTCCTGATAATGGATTCACAGTCAGACTTTTTTATAGAATCCAAATTCCACCATCTGATGTGGTGGGAGTTGAACCCAGGTACCAGAGTATTGCTGGGGGTCCCTGGATTTACAGTCCAGTCATAATACCACTAGGCCATTGCCTCCTTCAAACAATGTCAACCGATTAGGGATAATGTAGGCCCAGGATGCAGGAAGAATCACAGTACCCTGCCTTTTTGCATTTTATTTTGCATTTTTAAACTTGGAATGCAAATGAGGTCTCAGTCTATTCCAACAATGCAGAGCTCCCTGAATACTGCATTAGCTGTTAGCCTCAACTCAGGACTTGAACTTTCAACCCTTTATTCTGAGACGAATAGTGCTACTAACTGTACCACGGAAGACAATGTCTTAATTTGATGTAAACTAGTTTATTCATGTAAGAAATGCTTATTCCTGTGTTATTGTCAAACTATTAGAAAAAAATTACACTTTCTCCAATAGAACACTGATTGGTTCTTAACATTGCATTCGGGTTCGCTGATGGCCCAGTGCAATATGAGTAAAACAGGTGCAAAGGTTGTGGGAAATTCAATCCAGAGCAATGAAACAACAGTACGACAAAAAACGAACCTTAATCTTGAACATCAATGACAACTGAATGAGAAGCAAAAAATGCTGCAAAGAGATTATGCTTCTTGCAACAAATTATACAAACAGTAGTTACAACACATTCCTAGCACTACAAATGGGATTTCAGCTTTACAATGCAAAAACGCCCAGATTTTTAAGAAAAAACATGGACTATAAAGTTAAACTTTGCAAGTGAGCTAAGCCCTACTCGTACCCACCTTCTCAATTACAACCTGTTTTATAGACCTTGGACCCTTTACTTAAACAGCATCTTAAGTTGAAACAAACAAGGCCAAGAAAAGCCAATGTCAGACTAATAATCTGAACCAAGAGGATCTGAGGGGTGCAGGGGAAATGCTAATTGAACAGCTTTTAATTGAAGAGATTTGGTTGGTTTACAGAATTATTCTCAAGAGCTATTCATTTTAGAAAAGATTTAGAAGGGGAACTATTCTGTTTTAGTATTCGATATTGCACTGCCACCTGGACAGTGGGATGCAGAGCTTTGCACAGCATTCAAGCACAAATGCAAAGGCCCCTTTTGTACCCCAATGGGATGAGGAAGCCTCACAAATAGTATTCGCAAAAATCAGAAAGAAGATCTACAAGAGTACTGAGACCAAACCATTTCACAGCTGCCAGGCATGGCTGGTGTATTACAAAGCAAAAACTAAATCAGAGGGACTCTGAAATATTAACCAATCTTTCTGTTTTCTTTCATAAGTTGATGGGCCCCACTTACATATACATATTTCAAATTTAAGATTTTCAACATCTGAAGCATTTATCTTGTGTTATGAATTCCACTCTCACAATTTGACATTGAAACTCTGCCCTGCCTCTGCCCCACACATAAAATGGGAACAATCCTTTTACTTGTTAACTCCCCTCTTCCTGCATGTTTATCGCTCCTCATTATATTATTCACACGTTGCAGGGTTATTCATTCACTTCGCTCTCTCATTGTTTATTTATATGCCCTCTCCCAACTGGTTTTATCTCCACCTGCTGGGTAAATTGTCCTCTCCTCCACCCCCCCACCCCCCCAAACTGCTGGTTTAATTTAGATCGATCTCTCAGCTGGAAATCTTGCTACATTTGAATACACACTGCACTGCTTCTGTGTCTGAGGAGTTGTGAATAGTGCTGAACATTGTGCAATTCCTGAAGAAGGGCTTATGCCTGAAACGTCGATTCTCCTGTTCCCTGGATGCTGCTTGACCTGCTGTGCTTTTCCAGCAACACATTTTCAGCTCTGATCTCCAGCATCTGCAGTCCTCACTTTCTCCTATTGTGCAATCAGTGGCAAACATCCCCATTTCTAACCTTGTGAAGAAGCTGAAGGTGTTTGGGCCTCGGACACAAACCTGAGGAACTCCTGCGGAGATGTCCTGGAGCTGAGATGACTGACCTCCAACAAACACAACCATTTTCCTCTGTGCCAGGTATGGCTCCAACCAGCAGAGAGTTTGACTCCGATACTCATTGATTCCAACTTTGTCAGGGCTCCTTGATGCCACACTTGGTCAAATGCAGCCTTGACAACAAGGACTCTCACTCTCCCCTTCCCTCTGGAATTCAGCTCTTTTGTCCATGTTTAAACCAAGGCTGTAATGAGGTCAGGAGCTGAGTGGCCCTGGCAGAACCTAAACTGGACGTCACTGAGCAGGTTATTGCTGAGCAGGTGCTGCTTGATAGCGCTGTTGGTGACACCTTCCATTACTTTACTGATGGTTGTGAATAGACTGATGGGGCAGTAATTGGTCGGGTTGGATTTGTCCTGTTTTTTGTATGAAGGACATACCTGGACAATTTTCCACATTGTTGGGCAGATGCCAGTGTTGTAACTATATGGGAACAGCTTGGCTAGAACAGCAGCAGGTTCTGGAGCACATCTCTTCAGTCCTATTGCTGGTATGTTATCAGGGCCAGTAGCCTTTGCAGTATCCAGTGTCTCCAACCCTTTCCTTGATATCACTTGGACTGAACCAAACTTACTGCAATCTGTCAACTGTGACGCTGGGGACCACTTGAGGAAGCCAGGATGGATCATCCACTCGGCACTTCTGGCTGAAGATTGCAGCGAAAGCTTCAGCCTCATCTTTTGCCCTGATATGTTGGGCTCTTCCATCATTGAGGATGGGGATAGTTATGGAGCCTCCTCCTCCAGTGAGATGTTTAATTGTCCATCACTATTCCCGACGGGATGTGGCAGGACTGCAGAGCTTGGATCTGATCCGTTGCTTGTGGGATTGCATAGCTTGGTCTATCCCTTGCTGCTTATGCTGTTTGCCATGCAAGTAGTCCTGTTTGGAGGCTTCACCAGCTTGACATCTTATCTTCAAGTATGGCTGGTGCTGCTCCCAGCATGTCCTCCTGCACTCTCCAATGAACCAGGGTTGATCCCCTAGTTTGATGGTAATGGTTGAGTGGGGGATATGCCGGGCCGTGAGGTTACAGATTGGGCTGGAGTACAGCCCTGCTGCTGTTGATGGCCCTCAGCGCCTCATGGATGCCCAATCTTGAGTTGCGTGATCTGTTCAAAGTCTGTCTCACTTAGCATGGTGATACTGCCACATAATACGATGGAGATTATACTCAATGTGAAGTTGGGACTTTGTTTCCGCAAGGACATTGCAGTGGTTGCTCTTACCAGAACTGTCATGAACAGATGCATCTATGTTACCCTCATCACCTACTGCAGACCCTGTCTAACAGCTATGTCCTTTAGGACCTGACCAGCTCAGTCAGTAGACCTGCCGCTGAGCCACTGTTGGAAATGGATATTGAAATTCCCCACCCAGAGTACATTTTGCACCCTTCCATTTTCAATGCTTCCTCTAAGTGTTTAATGTGGAAGAATATTAATTCATCAACTGAGGGAGGACAGTACATGGTAATCAGCAGGAAGTTTCCTTGCCCATGTTTAACCTGAAGCCATGAGACTTCATGGGATCCAGATTCAATGTTGAGGACTCCCAGGACAACTCCCTCCACTTTGTATCCCACTGTGCTGCCACCTCTGCTGGGTCTGTCCTACTGGTGGGACAGGACATATCCAGGGATAGTGATAATGGGGTCTGGGACATTGTCTGTAAGGTATAATTCCATGAGAATGACTATGTCAGGCTTGACCAGTCTGTGAGACAGCTCGCCCAATGTTGGCACTTGCCCCCAGATGTTAATGAGGAGGACGTTGCAGGGTCGACAGGGCTGTTTCTGCCGTTGTGTTTTCCAGGGCCCAGGTCGATGCCAGGTGATCTGTCCAGTTTCATTTCCTTGAGACTATAGCGTCTGATACAACTGAGTGGCTTCATGTTCATGCTGGCCAGACTGGATAAGGATGGCAAAGGTCCTTCCCAAAAAGGCATGAATTAATCAGCTGGGTTTTTCCTGAAAGTTGACAATGATTTCAAGATCCTTATTAAATTGTAATTCCAGATTTTAATTGAACTCAAGTTCCACCATCTGCTATGGAAAGATTTGAACCAGCGTCCCCAGAATATTATATGTGATCATACCATGAGGTCATCATCTCCCGTGACTGATCTCTTGAATGACGTCATTCTAGCCCAAAAAGTGAAGAAATAATAGTGTAGAGTCTCTTTCCTTTCTTCTTCTTCAGCTTTCTATTTCTTTCAGTTTCTTTTCTCTCATAACCCAATTTACTTCTCTCTCCTTATAGTGTTGTATTTGGCTTAACATTCATGCACCCCTTCTCAGCTTTTCCTCCATTCATTTTTCAAGACTTATACTCTGCGTCAGGAGAAACAATGTTTCCATGTTCTCCAAAGTCCTAGTGGGATTGTACTATAGGCCCTAATGGTCCGCAGGAAATTGAGAAGCAAATTTATAAGGAGATCTCAGATTTATGTAAGAATAGGAGGGAGGTAATGGTAGGGGATTTTAATTTTCCAAACATAGACTGGGACTGCCCATAGTGTTAAGGCTTGGATGGAGAGGAACTTGTTAAATGCATACAAGAAAATGTTCTCATTCAGTACATGGATGCAGCTACTGGAGAAGCTGCAAAACTTGACCTTCTCTTGGGAAAAAGGCAGAACAAGTGACCCAGGCATCAGTGGGGGAGAACTTTGGGGCCAGTGACCATCATTCTATTAGTTTTTAAATAGTGATTAGATTAGATTCCCTACAGTATGGAAACAGGCCATTTGGCCCAACAAGTCCACACCAACCTTCCGAAGAGTAACCCACCCAGACCCACTTCCCTCTGACTAATGCACCTAACACTATGGACAATTTAGCATGGCCAATTCACCTGACCTGCACATCTTTTGGATGGTAGGAGGAAACCCACGCAAACACGGGGAGAATATGCAAAATCCATACAGTCGCCAAGGCTGGAATTGAACCCAGGGCCCCTGGCACTTTGAGGCAGTAGTGCTAGCCATTGTACCACCCATAACAACGGAGAAGGATAGACCGGATCTAAAAGTTAGGAGAAAGTGAGGGCTGCAGATGCTGGAGATCAGAGTCGAAAGTGTGGTGCTGGAAAAGCACAGCAGGTCAGGCAGCATCCAAGGAGCAGGAGAATCGACATTTTAGGCGAAAGCCCTTCATCATCATAACTGAAAGTTAAATTTCCAGACTGAAGGAAGGCAAATTTTGACGATGTTAGGTATGAAATTTCAAAAGTTGATTGGGGCGGATAGTCACAGGTAAAGGGACAGCTGGAAAATAGAAAGCCTTCAAAAATACGATAGCAAGAATCCAAAGACAGTATGTTCGTGTTACAGTGAAGGGAAAGGCTGGTAGGTGTAGGGAATACTGGATGACTGGAGAAATTGAGGTTTTGGTTAAGAAAAAGAAGGAAGCATATGTCAGGTATAGACAGGATAGATTGAATGAAGCCTTAGAAGAGTATAAAGGCAGTAGGAGTATACTTAAGATGGAAATCAGGAGGGCAAAACAGGGACATGAGATAGCTTTGACAAATAAAGTTAAATAGAATTCAAAGAGTTTTTACAAATACATTAAGGATAAAAGGGTAACTAGGGAGAGAACAAGACCCCTCAAAGATCAGCAAGGCGGCCTTTGTGTGGAGCCGCAGGAGAAGGGGAGATATTAAATGAGTATTTTACATCAGTCCTTACTGTGGAGAGGTATATGGAAGATAGAGAACTTGGGGAAATAATATTGAAAACTTGAAAAGTGTTTATATTACAGAGGAGGAGGTGCCCCTCTATAATATAAATGCATAGAGGTGGATAACTCCCCGGGACTGATCAGGTGTACCCGAGCACTCTGTGGGAAGCAGAGAAGTGATTGCTGGGCCTCTTTCTGAGATATTTGTATTATCGATAGTTTCAGGTGAGGTGCTGGGAGACTGGAGGTTGGCTAACGTGGTGCCATTATTTAAGAAAGGTGGTAAGGAAAAGTCAGGGAACTATAGGTCAGTGAACCTGATGTCAGTGATGGGCTAATTGTTGGAGGGGATTCTGAGGGACAGGATTTACATGTATTTGGAAAGGCAAGGACTGATTAGAGATAGTCAACATAGCTTTGCGTGTGGGAAATCATGTCTCACAAACTTGATTGAGTTTTTGAAGAAGTAATGAAGAGGATTGATGTGGGCGTAGTGGTGGATGTGATCTATATGGACTTCAGTAAGGCGTTTAACAAGGGTCCCCATGGGAGACTGGTTAGCAAGGTTAGTACAGATGTAATACAGGGAGAACTAGCCATGTGGATACAGAACTACCTTCTAAGGTAGAGACAGAGGGTGGAGGGTTGCTTTTCATACTGAAAGCTTGTAACCGGCAGTGTTACACAAGAATCAGTGCTGGGTCCACTACTTTTCATCATTTATACAAATGATTTGGATATGAATGCTTCAGGAATGGTTAGTAGTTTGTAGATGACACCAAAATCGGAGGTGTAGTGGACAGTGAAGAAGGCTATCTCAGAGCACAACAGAATCCAGATGGGCTAATGGGTTGACAAGTGGCAGATGGAGTTTAATTTCAATAAATGTGAGGTGCTGCATTTTGGAAAGGCAAATCAGGACTGGACTTGTTTAATTTTTGGTAAGATCCTAGGGAGTGTTTCTGAACAAAGAGATCTTAGATTGCAGGAAAGTCATGCAAGTCAGCAATGTGCGAAATTGTGATGAGAAACCTTTTAACAGTCATGATGTGTGGAGTCCCAGGTAGACAGGATAGTAAAGAAAGCATTTGGTATGTTTCCCTTTATTGGTCAGAGCACTGAGTACAGGAGTTGGGAGCTCATGTAGCGGCTGTACTGGACATTGGTTAGGCCACTTTGGAATATTGTGTGTAATTCTGTTCTCCCTCTCTTGGAAGGATGTTGTGAATCTTGAAAGGGTTCAGAAAAGATTTACAAGGATGTTGCCAGGGTTGGAGGATTTGAGCTATAGGGAGAGGCTGAATAGGCTGAGGCTGTTTTCCTTGGAGTGTCGGAGGCTGAGGGGTGACCTTATAGAGGTTTATAAAATCATGAGGGGCATGGATAGGATAAATAGACAAAGTCTTTCCCCTGGGGTGGGGGAGTCCAGAACTAGAGGGCATAGGTTTAGGGTGAGAGGGGAAAGATATAAACGGGACCTAAAGGGCAACTTTTTCACGCAGAGAGTAGGATGTATGTAGAATGAGCTGCCAGAGGAAGTGGTGGAGGCTGGTACAATTACAGCATTTAAAAGGCATCTGGATGGGTATATGAGAGAAAGGGTTTAGAGGGATGTGGGTCAAGTGCTGGCTGATGGGACTAGATTAATTTGGGAAATCTGGTCTGCATAGGTGAGTCGAGCAGTTCCATCAAATAGATCTCTATGACTGTATGAACTATTACTTTACACGTAAGTGACTGCAGCAAAATACGTGCTGAGCGGAAGGATGCAGGAGGATATTCAATTCACCACAGGGGCCAGAGTTGTCCTAATTTGACAAATTCTGATCTATTAGATGTTAACTGTCCTCCTTTCTCAAACATTTGGTTTACTGAATGCAGTAATCTATTTTTTCCTACTTATCTTGGGCAGTGGCCAGGACTTTAGACTAACACAGGGAGTGTTCAAGAAAGGCAGTCTTTCTAAAGAGAAAGATCAAGGCTGTTGTAGTTTAGCCAAAATCATACAACTGTCAGTAGGCAACAGAATTTAATGAAGGTAATAGACTTTTGTAATTAAGCTAAGATCCTGGACAAACTGTAAAAAGTTTAAATTAAAAGTGTTATAACTGCATGTGCAAAGCTCTTACAATAAGATAAATGAACAGCACCAACACTATTGGTCACCATTAAGGGGACACAGTTGCAGAATAAGTTTTCAATCAAATCACAGATTCACCAAATTGTTACAGTGTAGGAGGAGGCCATTCAGTCCATTGTGCCTGTGGCAGCTCAGTAAATGAGCATTATTACCAATTCCAATATTCCAAGGTAGAAAAGGGAGTCAAAATGGGAAAAGCTGAGGGGGAGGAGGAGAGAACAAGGATGATATGAATAAAGAAGAAAGAAAAGATCTTATTTCTGAAAATCAGAACATGGAGCTAGTTCACGTGGAGCTAAGGAATAACAAAATATAGAACATGTGAGTGGTATAGTTTATTGCTACAATAGCAATGAATTGATGTAGACGGAGAAAGTAAAATATTAGAGAAAATTAGAAAATCATATCAAAACAGATCATAAAATCTCCCCCAAGTCAGTGGGAGAGAATAAATAACAAAAGTTAACATGAGTGCCCAAGAGAAAGAAATTCTAGTCAAGAAGAAGGACAAAGATATCAAATAAAATATTTTATAATGCTCAAAAAAGACACAATTTTTCCTGAGATTTTTATGGCTGTAGACATCAGGATAATTCACAAGAAATACCAAAAGAAAGAATTAACACATTTTCTAAAATATATGAAAAGGAAAGCTGTTTATTGGTAAATGATTTTTTTTTTCGCAATTCTCAAGTTCTTTACAATTTTTTAAAAAGTATCTCTTTTCACAGTGGGAGACACAACAATCATAGGATAGATAGTTAGGGACCAATAAAAATTGAGAAAGAAATTAGTACTAGAGAAATGAATGGGATAAAAGCCAAAGACCCCTCTAACCTGAACTCTAGATTTTAGAATACGCCACATGGATTGTAAGATAAAAACATATCTTGCTGTCCGGCAGACGAGTGCGGGGAATTAGAGGTTAGTTACCCTACCATCAATAGTAGAGAAATGTCAAGAGTTTATTTCTAGGGACACTGTAACAGGGCACTCAGAAAATCTTAGTGTGATAAGGCAGAGTCAACAAAGATTTCTACAGGAAAAGTTTGTTCAGCAAATCTTTTAGAAATGTTGTTGAGGGTGGAACTAACATGTTGGGTAAGGAGGTATCAGTGAATAGAATATATTTGGATTTTCAAAGGTTATTTGATAAGGTTTCATTGAAAGTTAGAGATCATGGTACTCAGAGTAACATACTCACTTGAAAAATGTTTACTAGTGGAATGCTGCAAAAATCAGGACTGGGTCTCAGCTGTTTACAAACCTCAACAATGATTTGAATGAAGATAATGTAACCAGATCTGCCATTGAAGCAAAGCATGGAGAGGAGTGTAAGCTGTGTGGAGGACACAAAAAGCTGAATCTGATAGTGACCTAAATTACGTCAGTTATAGTGCCAGAGACCTGCATTCAATTCCCAACCCACATCCCTCTAAACCCTTCCTCTCATATACCCATCCAGTTATAGTGACAAATATGGCAGAATAGTGAGACATAACTCAACATTGGAAACAACTTACTGCAACTTACTGCACCAAGTTCTGAGTGTTGAGGTAAGATTCTCACTAGGCAGCAGCAAGTTGCATATAACTGGTTGTTAATGACTTTATCATGTTGCCTCATTAATAAGTAGCTTTCTTGAGCAAACTATACAATGAGAATTCCCCAAGCAGTTGCCCGGTGATTTTAGCTCATTGCTGACTGCAAAGACCCTTCATGTTGGCCACCAGCCAGCAGCATCTCAGGGCATGGCCCTTGGCACCAGCCTCATGAACCACTTATTCACAGATACTACCATCCAGCATTCTCCAATCTCTCTTGACCATCATAGCACCTTTCCCATAAGCTTGCAGGCAGGGCACATTGAAAAGCTACAGCAAAGGCACTTTATGCACATAAATACGGACCTACCTCACAGAGTGGACCAGGCTGCATTTCAGGGCTGCTCACTTGCTGTCAGTACCCATGCCTTGCTTACATTAGCAATGTCACACAACCAGGCAGCTTGCCTTTCTGGTCAAGCAAGAGTCCTCCGTCAAGGGATAATACACCTTGCTGTCGGGGTGTGTGCTGTATAAATCTCACACCTGCACCATATGCCAGCAGCTTACACAACAAACATACTCCACATGCAGCAAACGGACAGGCATGTCGTAAAGCCTTAGTATGAAGGCACCCAATAGGCAGGGGGTTCCCGCACATTTAGTCAAGGGCAGTCTCTCAGATCAGTCCAGGGGATGGGCCATTGTTAGACATCCAGTCAGGGTGCTCTTAGACAAGTAGTTGGTGTCCCTGCCATCTAAGGAGTGGGTCACAGTTAGTCCTGTGGATCCATAGCTGCTAGTCCAAGGGTGCACTATCATGGTCAAGGAGATGTTATAGCTACTACTGAAGGGTCTAGATGCTTCCTGCCTGGGGCTGACAAATTGGGTTGCTCAAGGTGGTGAGTCATGGTCAGTTTGTTGGGTTCATTCACAGAAATTAAGGGGAAAGGAGGGATGAGGGATAATGGGAGGAATGGGGGATGCAGCTGTGGGACTGAGATTCACTGAGATTGGGGGCAGCAGGCAAGGGGGAAGGGCTTGATAATTGGGAAATGGGATTTGTGAGGGCGTGGAATGTGGTAAAACATGGATGGGAATGGCATAAAATGGGTAGGAGGTTTGCTGCATTCAAAATCACCTTGGCATGGGGGCTGTGTGTGGTTGTGACAGCATCTGATATGGTGACCTCACGGGTTGGGGGAGAAAGGTGGGCAGGTGGAGACTCATGTTCTCATGTTGGGTGGGAACCTGGTGAGGTGTGAAATCTGTGGGGTTCATAAGAAAGGTCATCAGGATGGGGGGTGCTGAGTGTTTAGGGCCTCAATTGGCAGAGGCTGGAAACCACGTTCTGAGGAGTGTTCATTGTCACCTTCCATTATGCTGGAAATCAAAACTCTGCAATGTGAAGAAAATTGTTGCGACTGTACCTGGAGTACACATAGTAAGTGTCTTAACCTCTGAGGGAGAGGATTGCACAACCCACTGACATGAGGCCCTTTAGAAGGCAAGAATATTACCCCTGGACTATACACTGTTTGGGAGGAAGACATGTGGGTTCCCTTATCCCTAATGTATTCCCTTTATGCTGCACATCTCCCTGCCTCACATGTTTCTGACCACTTCATTCAGGACCAACACTATTACACACACAGGCTAAAGAAGGAGCAGGGAAGAGAGCCAATGGGAATAGGAAATACACCTTGTTCCTCTTGCTTCCACAAACTGCAGCAACCACTCAGCACTGCCTTGGTCCATGGGACATTCTGTGTGGACTGGCTAGTACAGGTACAGCTGGGGTTACACAGAGAATTAGACAAGCAAACAGAACCATTTCAAAGCTGTTAACCTTTATCGAAACATGAGTATTGTTATAGAATACAATGTTTCCCATGCCACCAACATGCGTCTTTCTGTCTCCCACCAAGTCTCAGTGTGGTCCCTGGTTCTGGGTTGGAGGGAGCTTGCTCAGTATTGGAGCCCTAGGCTTTGGAGGTTTGGTCATGTGACTCAGGGTCACTTGTTTCTGGGTGGCCCAGAGATGCTGAGGGTCTTCTTGTGAGGGCCAGGATTGTCTCCTTGGAGTGGGTGAGCACCATGACGTCAGCATCACCCCCCTCCTCCAGATCATTTCATTCAGCAGGATCTCCAGGGACATATCAGAGAATCACAGCTTGGTTTTCCCTTCTCCAAATTCTCGGAATCACTGTCCTTTGAGTAGGCCGGCTTCAGAATGCCAGTGTTTGTCCAAAAATGTTGTAGGTGCCAGAATCCTGGTCTTTCATTGGCTATTTGCTGGGTGGCAATTTCTTCTGGGAATGGTGGGTGGTAAATTGGTGAGAAGGGCACCGTAGAATTAGGGTGGGTACTTAATGAAGAGGGTTTAATAATATATGGTGAGAAATCTCACTCAACCTCACAGAGAGAAACCATTTGTGAAACTCAGTCAAAAAAAATTAAAATTCAGCTCAAAGAATTCTCAGAGGGATACAGACAGATTAAATAAGTGGGAAAGGAGATATCAGACAGTTTGAGATTATTCACCTGGATAGGAAGAATAAAACCACAGAATAATTTTTAAAAGTTGAAAGATCAGTTGGTATGCAGTTTGATCTGAGTGAATCAGAGAGAGTTAACTCACAGATGGAAGAAGTTAGAAAGTCAAATGTTACATAAATATTTATTCAAAGGATTAGAGTATTAGATTCAGTAATTAACAGCACTTACTGCAATTATAACAAGCTCCAGTTAGGTCATATCTGAAGAACTTTACACGTTTGGTTCTAACTAAAGAATATTACAGAGAGAAAGAAAAACAAAGAGTCACCTGATTGATTCTGTAGATGGAAAGAATACCGTGTAAGGAGAGGTTGAGGGCTAGGGCTTATTGTTCGAGTTTAGATAGATGAGGTGATCTCCTTGAAAGTATAAAATGAGAGAGATTTTGACAGGTTCAACACAGAAGACCACTCTGTTGCTCCCTCCTTCATGGCCCTTGCTGGAATCCTCAATATGAGGCATTGTTGTGGTATAATGGGGTGACTTTGTCCTGAAGATGTGTAGATTCAAATGTGTTGGTCTGGTGACCTCCAGGGCAGGTGGGAGTCAGGACTGTTTCTGGGTGTCAGGGTCACTCCCTGGTGATATTCCTGGGACAGCTAATTTATTGTTCAGGGGCCAATCAGAGGCTCTCCAATTTGAAAGGAGCAGCATACTACAATGAGAAAGGACCATCTTCTAAATCTTTAATTCAGCAGTAGTCTGTGTAGTATAATGACTGTAGATTACTCTTCAACTGTGCACGCACTGTGAGATGTCTCTGCACTTCCCTTGGAGACTGCCACACCCTGGCTGCTGTCAGTTACTTACCTCCAGACAGCTAAACTGATCCATGCCTATGTGAATCTGGTAGCTGATTGTAAAGTTCAGTCTGGCGCCAATTTACCTGCATTAAGTTCTTAATGATCCTGATTGGCTATCTGCTGCATAATTGATCTGGAGGTCAGATGGAAACGTGAAATTGGCATGTTAACTGGCAAAGCTAATTTGAACTCCCACCTTCTGAACCTGGTCTCAATCCAGTAGGAAATGCAGATCACTGTGTTTATTAAAAAGTCAGATCAAATGACTTTTAGATCCTAAAGGAATTGAGGGAATAGGACTGAGGTGAAATTGAAGTAAATCGTTGCTGTAACCTATTGAATGGCCTCCCGTTTCTCATTTCCTTCATTAAGTTATTTTTCTAATCAACCTGTTAGAAATGTTATTACACACCCCTGAAGCAGGTGGGCCTTGAACCTAAGCTTTCTTGGTCTAGGGCAGTGTACAAGGTGAGGACTGAAGATGCTGGAGATCAGAGTCGAAAAGTGTGGTAATGGAAAAGCACAGCTGGTCAGGCAGCATCCGAAGAGCAGGACAGTTGATGTATCAGGTACAAGCCCTTCATCAGGAATGTGGGCCAGGCTGGATCTCAGGCAGGGACACTACCATTGTACCATGAGAGGGCTCTATTTCTTTATTGTCTCATGTACCTAGGTACAGTGAAAAGTTTTGTTTTGCGAGCAGTATAGGAAGCCTATAACATGCAAAATTTATATGGTGATTGAACAGAGCGAGGAATAAAATGTTACAGTTGCAGAGAAGGTGCATAAAGCTATCAACATTCGATTTGAAATTCGAAAGCTCTATTCCACAATCTAATAACAGCTGGGAAGAAGCTATTCTTAAACCTGTTGGTCGATAGGTTTAAACTTCTGTCTCTTTTGCCTGATGGCAGAAGGTGGAAGGGATTATAACTGGGGTGGGGAAGGTTTAGATTAGATTCCCTACAGTTTGGAGCCAGGCCATTTGGCCCAACAAGTCCACACCAACCCTCTGAAGAGTAACCTACCCAGACACATTCCTCTACATTTACCCCCAATGAATGGACCTAACACTATGGACAATTTAGATTAGATTAAATTAGATTACTTACAGTTTGGAAACAGGCCCTTCGGCTCAACAAGTCCACACTGACCCTCTGAAGAGCAACCCACCCAGACCCATTCCCCTACATTTACCCCTTCACCTAACACTACAGGCAATTTAGCGTGGCTAATTCACCTGACCTGCACATTTTTGGACTGTGGGAGGAAACCGGAGCACCTGGAGGAAACCCACACAGACACGGGGAGAATGTGCAAACTCCACACAGACAGTTGCCTGAGATGGGAATTGAACGCAGGTCTCTGGCGCTGTGAGGCAGCAGTGCTAACCACTGAGCCACCGTGCCGCCCTAATTTGATGATTTTGACTGCTTTTCCTATTTCTTATTCAGAATACATAATACACAACAACTTTAACAAGCATTTTGTTAACTCATCGCATTTTAATCTGCTCACTGAGATAATGAGGTGTTTGATTAGTCATCGACCACCTGTCCAGTTTCTGAGGATATGCAAAGATTTTCAAACTGAGATTGGACCCATTTCTTTTCATTAATGGCTGGGGAACAACAGCTGGATCCAACAATGTTCCAAAACAATTAAAATAATTACGTGAAGGTCATTTACTCTCCATTTCCTTACTGCCTGCAAGGTGAAATCTCCAGGTTGCTGTCAGTGCTGGCGATGTGATAAGCACAATTGGATCTTCCTTATTCCTCTTGATCATGTCTTTCAACAAACTCCTTCTTTATAATATCCAGGCACACAAATACACATAGTGCCTGTGGGTGCTGTACTTCAAATATCTTGATGTTCTCTAAGTGACTACACATAGAGTCACAGAGATGTACAGCACGGAAACAGACCCTTCGGTCCAACTATCCCAACCTTAATCTAGTCCCATTTGCCAGCACCTGGCACATATCCCCCTAAACCCTTACTATTCATATACCCATCCAGATGCCTTTTAAATATTGCAATTTTACCAGCCTCCACCATATCCTCTGGCAGCTCATTCCATACATTCACCACCCTCTGTGTGAAAAAGTTGCCCCTTAGATCTCTTTTCTATCTATCCCCTCTCACCTCAAACCTATGCCCTCTAGTTCTGGACTCCCCTACCCCAGGGAAAAGACTTTGTCTATTTATCCTATCCATGCCCCTGTTTTAAAAAATTCTCAAGGTCAAGGACCAGGCTCGCAGGAAAGTAGTCTGACACAGAACAAACAGCCAAGAGGCGAGTCTGCTAGAATATAGTTTTATTCCCCGCAGTGTCCCCACAACCAGTCTCGTACTTACAACGGGTCTGGCTTATACTCACTCTACATGTTACCAAAACTGGGAGCCGTCAGTTCTCGTAGAGCGGTTGCCAACAACCCACGCTCGGCGGTTAAACGTAACCCCGGAGCAGACTCTACCGAACTGGAGACTTCTCCAGCTGATATACCCTTTTCCAGATATAAACATTCATGTGAACAGCAGAGCAAGGCTAAAAAACACATTCCATTCTGGTTACATACAGATAAGAAGATTCACACGGGAAGGTGTATAACAAGATTCACACGGGACTAAGCGACACCTTCCATTTTCGGTTAGATTCACACATGTATTGGGACACAATTTTAACCCTTTCACCACAGCCCCTCATGATTTTTAAACCTCTATAAGGTCACCCCTCAGCCTCTGACGCTCCAGGGAAAACAGCCCCAACCTGTTCAGCCTCTCCCTATAGCTCAAATCCTCCAACCCTGGCAACGTCCTTGTAAATCTTTTCTGAACCCTTTCAAGTTTCACAACATCCTTCCAATGGAAGGAAACCAGATTTGCACGCAATATTCCAACAGTGGCCTAACCAATGTCCTGTACAGCCGCAACATGATCTCCCAACTCCTGTACTCAATACTCTGACCAATAAAGGAAAGCATACCAAACGTCTTCTTCACTATCCTATCTACCCGCGACTCCACTTTCAAGGAGCAATGAACCTGCGCTCCAAGGTCTCTTTGTTCAGCAATACTCCTAAGGACAATAGACAATAGGTGCAGGAGTAGGCCATTCTGCCCTTCAAGCCTGCACCACCATTCAATATGATCATGGCTGATCATCCTTAAGCAGTATCTTGTTCCTGCTTTATCTCCATAACCCTTGATTCCACTATCCTTGAGAGCTCTATCCAACTCCTTCTTAAATAAATCCAGAGACTGGGCCTCCACTGCCCTCTGGGGCAGAGCATTCCACACACCCACCACTCTCTGGGTGAAGAAGTTTCTCCTCATCTTTGTCCTAAATGGTCTACCCCGTATTTTTAAGCTGTGTCCTCTGGTTCGGCACTCACCCATCAGCGGAAACATGTTTCCTGCCTCCAGAGTGTCCAATCTTTTAATAATCTTATATGTCTCAATCAGATCCCCTCTCAGTCTTCTAAACTCAAGGGTATACAAGCCCAGTTGCTCCAGTCTTTCAGCATAAGGTGGTCCCGCCATTCCAGGAATTGACCTCGTGAACCTACGCTGCACTCCCTCAATAGCCAGAATGTCTTTCCTCAAATTTGGAGGCCAGAACTGCACACAATACTCCAGGTGTGGTCTCACCAGGGCCCTGTACAGCTGAAGAAGAACCTCTTTGCTTCTATACCCAATCCCATTCTATTAGCCTTCTTCACTACCTGCTGTACCTGCATGCTTACCTTCATTGACTGGTGTACAAGAACACCCAGATCTCTCTGTACTGCCCCTTTACCTAAATTGATTCCATCTAGGTAGTAATCTGCCTTCCTGTTCTTGCCACCAAAGTGGATAACCATACATTTATCCACATTAAACTGCATCTGCCATGCATCTGACCACTCAACTAACCTGTCCAGGTCACCCTGTAATCTCCAACATAGAGTCATAGAGTCATAGAGATGTACAGCATGGAAACAGACCCTTTGGTCCAACCCGTCCATGCCGACTAGATATCCCAACCCAATCTAGTCCCATCTGCCAGCATCCAGCCCATATCCCTCCAAACCCTTCCTATTCATATACCCATCCAAATGCCTCTTAAATGTTGCAATTGTACCAGCCTCCACCACATCCTCTGGCAGCTCATTCCATACACGTGAAAAAGTTGCCCCTTAAGTCTCTTTTATATCTTTTCCCTCTCACCCTAAACCTATGTCCTCTAGTTCTGAACTCTCCAACCCCAGGGAAAAGACTTTGCCTATTTATCCTATCCATGCCCCTCATAATTTTGTAAACCTCCATAAGGTCACCCCTTAGCCTCCGATGCTCCAGGGAAAACAGCCCCAGCCTGTTCAGCCTCTCCCTATAGCTCAAATCCTCCAACCCTGGCAACATCCTTGTAAATCTTTTCTGAACCCTCTCAAGTTTCACAACATCTTTCCGATAGGAAGGAGACCAGAATTGCACACAATGTTCCAACAGTGGCCTAACCAATGTCCTGTACAGCCACAACATGACCTCCCAACTCCTGTATTCAATATTCTGACCAATAAAGGAAAGCAAACCAAAAGCCGTCTTCACTATCCTATCTACCTGCGACTCCACTTTCAAGGAGCTATGAACCTGCACTCCAAGGTCTCTTTGTTCAGCAACACTCCCTAGGACCTCACCATTAAGTGTATAAGTCCTGCTAAGATTTTCTTTCCCAAAATGCAGCACCTCGCTTTTATCTGAATTAAATTCCATCTCCACTTCTCAGCCCATTGGCCTCACCTTTGTAATCTGAGGTAACGCTCTTCGCTGTCCACTACACCTCCAATTTTGGTGTCATCTGCAAACTTACTAACTGTACCTCTTATGCTCGCATCCAAATCATTTATGTAAATGACAAAAAGTAGAGGACCCAGCACTGATCCTTGTGGCACCCCACTGGTAGAAAGTGAGGACTGCAGATGCTAGAGATCAGAGCTGAAAATGTGTTGCTGGAAAAGCGCAGCAGGTTAGGCAGCATCCAGGGAGCAGGAGTATTGACGTTTCGGGCATGAGCCCTTCTTCAGGAATCATTAGGGCTCATGCCTGAAACGTCAATTCTCCTGCTCCTTGGATGCTGCCTGACCTGCTGCACTTTTCCAGCACTCCACTGGTCTCAGGCCTCCAGTCTGTAAAACAACCCTCTGTCTTCTACCTTTGAGCCAGTTCTGTATCCAAATGGCTAGTTCTCCCTGTATTCCATGAGATCTAACCTTGCTAATCAGTCTCCCATGGGGAACCTTGTCGAACACCTTACTGAAGTCCATATCGATCACATCTACTGCTCTGCCCTCATCAATCCTCTTTGTTACTTCATCAAAAAACTCAATCAAGTTTGTGAGACATGATTTCCCACGCACAAAGCCACGTTGACGATCCCAAATCAGTCCTTGCCTTTCCAAATACATGTACATCCTGTCCCTCAGGATTCCCTCCAACAACTTGCCCACCACTGAGGTCAGGCTCACTGGTCTATAGTTCCCTGGCAAGTCCTTACCACCCTTCTTAAACAGTGGCACCATGTTAGCCAACCTCCAGTCTTCCGGCACCTCACCTGTGACTATTCATGATACAAATATCTCAGCAAGAGGCCCAGCAATCACTTCTCTAGCTTCCCACAGAGTGCTCGGGTACACCTGATCAGGTCCTGGGGATTTATCCATCTTTAACTGTTTCAAGACATCCAGCACTTCCTCCTCTGTAATCTGGACATTTTGCAAGATATCACCATCTATTTCCCTACAGTCTATATCTTCCATATCCTTTTCCACAGTAAATACTGATGCAAAATATTCATTTAGTATCTCCCCCATTTTCTGTGGCTCCACACAAAGGCCGCCTTGCTAATCTTTGAGGGGCCCTATTCTCTCCCTAGTTACCCTTTTGTCCTTAATATATTTGTAAAAACCTTTTGGATTCTCCTTAACCCTATTTGCCAAAGCTATCTCATGTCCCCTTTTCCCCTCCTGATTTCCCCCTTCAGTATACTCCGACTTCCTTTATACTCTTCTAAGGATTCACTCGATCTATCCTGTCTATACCTGACATATGCTTCCTTCTTTTTCTTAACCAAACCCTCAATTTCTTTAGTCATCCAGCATTCCCTATAGTTACCAGCCTTCCCTTTCTCCCTGACAGGAATATACTTTCTCTAGATTCTCGTTATCTCATTTCTGAAGACTTCCCATTTTTCAGCCGTCCCTTTACCTGCGAACATCTGTCTCCATTCAGCTTTTGAAAGTTCTTGCCTAATACCGTCAAAATTGGCCTTTCTCCAATTTAGAACTTCAACTTTTAGATCCGGTCTATCCTTTTCCATCACGATTTTAAAACGAATAGAATTATGGTCACTGGCCCCAAAGTGCTCCCCCACTGACCCCTCAGTCACCTACCCTGCCTTATTTCCCAAGAGTAAGGCAAGATTTGCACCTTCTCTAGTAGGTACATCCACATACTGAATCAGAAAACTGTCTTGTACACACTTAACAAATTTCTCTCCATCTAAACCTTTAACACTATGGCAGTCCCAGTCCATGTTTGGAAAGTTAAAATTCCCTCCCATAACCACCATATTATTCTTACAGATAGCTGCGATCTCCTTACAAGTTTGTTTCTCAATTTCCCTCTGACTATTGGGGTGTCTATAATACACTCCCAATAAGGTGATCATCCCTTTCTTATTTCTCAATTCCACCCAAATAACTTCCCTGGATGTATTTCTGGGAATATCCTCCCTCAGCACAGCTATCAAAATACCACTCCGCCTCCTCTCTTGCCTCCCTTTCTATCCTTCCTGTAGCATTTGTATCCTGGAACATTAAGCTGCCAGTCCTGCCCATCCCTGAGCCATGTTTCTGTAATTGCTCTGATATCCCAGCCCCATGTTCCTAACCATGCCCTGCGTTCATCTGCCTTCCATGTTCGGCCCCTTGCATTGAAACAAATGCAGTTTAATTTATTAGTCCTACCTTGTCCCTGCCTGCCCTGACTGTTTGACTCACTTCTGTTCTCAGCTGTACCCGTCTCAGATTGATCTGTTTCCTCACTATCTCGCTGGGTCCCACACCCCACCTTACTAGTTTAAATCCTCCCAAGCAGTTCTAGCAAATTTCCCTGCCAGTGTATTAGTCCCCTTCCAATTTAGGTGCAATCCGTCCTTCTTGTACAGGTCACTTCTCCCCCAAAAGAGATTCCAATGATCCAAAAATGTGAATCCTTCTCCCATACACCAGCTCCTGAGCCATGCATTCATCTGCTCTATCCTCCTATTCCTGCCCTCACTAGCTCGTAGCACCAGGAGTAATCCAGATACTACTACTCTCGAGGACCTCCTTTTTAAATTCCTGCCTAACTCTCTGTAATCTCCCTTCAGAGTCTCAACCTTTTCCCTTCCAATGTCGTTGGTTCCAATGTGGACAATGACCTCCTGCTGGCCCCTCTCCCCTGTGAGAACATTCTTACCCTCTCTGAGACATCCTCGATCCTGGCACCAGGGAAACAACACACCATTCTGCTTTTTCTCTGCTGGCCACAGAAACGTCTGTCTGTACCTCGGACTACAGAATCCCCTAACACAATTGATCTCTTGGAAGCCGACGTACCCCTCGTTGCATTAGAGCCAGTCTCAATACCAGAAACTTGGCTGTTTGTGCTACGTTCCCCTGAGAATCCATCACCCCCTACATTTTCCAAAACAACATACCTGTTTGAAATGGGTATATCCACAAAAGACTCCTGCCCTAGCTGCCTACCTCTCTTACCTTTCCTGGAGTTAAGCCATCTGTGTTACTGTATCTGAGACTTTCCCTCCTTCCTATAACTGCCATCCATCACATACTGTTGCTGTTGCAAATTCCTCATTGCTTCTATCTGTCTCTCCAACCGATCCACTCGATCTGATAAGATTCGCATCCAACAGCATTTATGGCAGATATAATCCGCAGTAACCCTTAAACTCTCTTCAAACTCCCACATCTGACAAGAAGTACATATCACTGCAAAGGCCATTTTTGCTCCTTCATAATCTACAGACCCAGAAAATAACACCGTCTTATTCCTCTACAAACACTGCCACAGGTTAAATTAATAGCTATGGCTTATATTTTAAGTTTAATCAAGAGACTTATCTCCAAAAACATATAATCAAGAAAGAATCCACTGTATCCACGACTGCAGTCTTTCTCTTGGACAGATTTAAAACAACAAATAACTTATCTAATTCTGTGCTGTGAACTTCGCCCAACAGTTCCTCCAAGATTAGTTGTGAATTTCACGTTTGTTAGTTTTCCCAGATGCACTCCCATGCCCAGCGATACACAAATTCAAACAGCAAAGGCAGTAACTGTGCAGGTTCTCTCTCTCTCTCCTGCACTGTCCTCACCATGTGCTTCCTTTGTCTGCTCTTCTCCCTTTTAAATTGCTGTTGTTTTGACTTTTTTTTTCCAAAGTTCCAAAACAATGCAACAGCATATAAAACAGTAATTGCTGCTCCTGGAATTCGAGGAAATCACCTCCAACACCTAAAATACCTCAAAAAAAGGAGCAGCTCTTACAGCCAGAAATGTTTCCCGTCCTCCATCTTTGATTACCCAGATCCTCCTCACATTTCACCCTGCCACCCAGCTTAGTATCATCAGCAAATTTGTTAAAGTTATTAATAATACCATCTTCTATATCATTAATATATATTGTAAAAAGCTGCAGTCCCAGCACTGATCCCCGCAGTACCCCACTGATCACTGCCTGCCATTCCGAAATGGAGCCGTTTATCACTACTCTTTGTTTCCTATCAGCCAACCAACTTTCAATCCAAGTTAGTACTTTGTCCCCAATACCATGCGCCCTAATTTTGCTCACTAACCTCCTATGTGGGACTTTATCAAAAGCTTTCTGAAAGTCCTGGTACACTACATCTACTGGATCTCCCTCGTCCAACTTCACAGTTACATCCTCAAAAAACTCCAGAAGATTAGTCAAGCATGATTTCCCCTTCATAAATCCATGCTGACTCTGACCTATCCTGTTACTACTATCCAGATGTGTCGTAATTTCATCCTTTATAATAGACTCCAGCATCTTTCCCACCACTGATGTCAGACTAACTGGTCTATAATTTCCTGCTTTCTCTCTCCCACCTTTCTTAAAAAGTGGTACAACATTAGCCACCCTCCAATCCGCAGGAACGGATCCCAAATCTATCGAACTCTGGAAAATAATCACCAACGCATCCACGATTTCTCGAGCCATCTCCTTCAGTACCCTGGGATGTAGACCATCAGGCCCCGGGGACTTATCAACCTTCAGACCTAACAGTCTCTCCAACACCAATTCCTGGCAAATATAAATTCCCTTCAGTTCAGGTCCTTCAGCCACTGTTACCTCAGGGAGATTGCTTGTGTCTTCCCCAGTGAACACAGATCTGAAGTACCAATTCAACTCTTCTGGCATTTCTTTGTTCCCTGTAATATATTCCCCTGTTTCTGTCTTCAAGGGCCCAATTTTAGTCTTAACCATTTTTTTTGCCTTTCACATACCTAAAAAAACTTTTACTATCCTCCTTTATATTTTTGGCCAGTTTACCTTCGTACCTCATTTTTTCTCTGCATATTTCCTTCTTAGTAATCCTCTGTTGTTCTTCAAAAGCTTCCCAGTCCTCCGTTTTCCCACTTATCTTTGCTATGTTATACTTTTTCTCTTTTAACTTCATATGTTTCTTAACTTCCCTCGTCAGCCACGGCCACCCATGCCTCCTCCTGGGATCTTTCTTCCATTTTGGAATGAACTGATCCTGCATCTTCTGCATTATATCCAGAAATATCTGCCATTGTTCCTCCACTGTCATCCCTGCTAAGGTATTGCACCATTGAACTTTGGCCAACTCCTCCCTCATAGCTCCATAGTTCCCTTTATTCAACAGAAATATTGTCACTTCCGATTGTACCCTCTCTCTCTCAAATTGCAGATTGAAGCTTATTGTATTATGGTCACTACTTCCCAATGGCTCCTTCACTTCGAGGTCTCTGACCAATTCTGGTTCGTTACACAATACCAGATCCAGAATTGCCTTCTCCCTGGTAGGCTCCAGCACCAGCTGTTCTAAGAATCCATCTCGGAGGCACTCCACAAAGTCTCTTTCTTGAGGTCCAATACCATCCTGATTCTCCCAGTCTACCTGCATGTTGAAATCCCCCATAACAACTGCAGTAACATCTTTGTGACAGGCCAATTTCAGCTCTTGATTCAACTTACATCCAACAAGCAGACTACTGTTTGGGGGCCTGTAGATAACTCCCAAGAGGGTCTGTTTACCCTTAGAATTTCTCAGCTCTATCCACACTGACTCTACATCCCCTGATTCTAGGTCCCCCCGCACAAGGGACTGAATATCATCCCTTACCAACAAGGCCACCCCATCCCCTCTGCCCATCAGTCTGTCCTTACGATAGCACGTGTAGCCTTGAATATTCATTTCCCAGGCCCTGTCCACTTGAAGCCACATCTCAGTTATCCCCACAATATCGTATCTGCCAATTTCCAAAAAAGCCTCAAGCTCATCCATCTTATTTCTAATGCTTCGTGCATTCATATATAGTATTTTTAATTTGTTACTGCCCTCACCCTTCCCATCAACTCCTATTTCACTCAACCTTACAGCATGATCCCTTTTTGAGTTTTCTGCCTCATTGATACAGTTGTCTTTCTTGACTTCACTTATCATTAAGTATATCAGCCCTGCTAAGATTTGCTTTCCCAAAATGCAGCACCTCGCAGTTATCTAAATTAAACTCCATCTTCCACGACTCAGCCCATTGGCCCATCTGATCAAGACGCTGTTGTGATCTGAGGTAACCTTCTTCGCTGTCCACTACACCTCCAATTTTGGTGTCATTTGCAAACTTACTAACTATACCTCTTATGCTCACATCCAAATCATTTATATAAATGATGAAAAGCAGTGGACTCAGCACTGATCCATGTGGCACTCCACTGGTCACAGGCCTGCAGAGTGAAAAACAACTCTCCAACAACACTGTCTGTCTTCTACCTTTGAGCCAGTTCTGTATCCAAATGGCTAGTTCTCCCTGTATTCCATGAGATCTAACCTGGCTAACCAGTCTCCCATGGGGAACCTTGTCAAATGTCAGACTGAAGTGATAAAGAAAGATGTGTATTTATAAAATACATTTCAAGTCCGAACAAACTAAATTCCTGTTGGAGTGTCAGTATTTTTTAGGAACAGAAAACACCTAGTCCAAGGACTTCCTGATGTTGCCTGCCTTGCTGTGTCCCTCTCCCTCCTGATACTGCCTGCCTTGCTCTGTTCTCCCCCTCCTGATGCTGCCTGCCTTGCTGTGTCCCTCTCCCTCCTGATGCTGCCTGCCTTGCTGTGTCCCTCTCCCTCCTGATGCTGCCTGCCTTGCTGTGTCCCTCTCCCTCCTGACGCTGCCTGCCTTGCTGTGTTCCCCCAGCCTCCTGATGCTGCCTGCCTTGCTGTGTCCCTCTCCCCCCTGATGCTGCCTGCCTTGCTGTGTCCCTCTCCCTCCTGATGCTGCCTGCCTAGCTGTGTTCCCCCTCCCTCCTGATGCTGCCTGCCTAGCTGTGTTCCCCCTCCCTCCTGATGCTGACTGCCTTGCTGTGTCCCTCTCCCTCCTGATGCTGCTTGCCTTGCTGTGTTCCCCCAGCCTCCTGATGCTGCCTGCCTTGCTGTGTTCCCCCTCCCTCCTGATGCTGCCTGCCTAGCTGTGTTCCCCCTCCCTCCTGATGCTGCCTGCCTAGCTGTGTTCCCCCTCCCTCCTGATGCTGACTGCCTTGCTGTGTCCCTCTCCCTCCTGATGCTGCTTGCCTTGCTGTGTCCCTCTCCCTCCTGATGCTGCCTGCCTTGCTGTGTCCCCCTCCCTCCTGATGCTGACTGCCTTGCTGTGTCCCTCTCCCTCCTGCTGATGCCTGCCTTGCTGTGTTCCTCTCCCTCCTGCTGATGCCTGCCTTGCTGTGTTCCTCTCCGTCCTGATACTGCCTGCCTTGCTGTGTTGCTCTCCCTGCTGTAGCTGCCTGCCTTGCTGTGTCCCTCTCCCTCCTGATGCTGCCTGCCTTGCTGTGTCCCTCTCCCTCCTGATGCTGCCTGCCTTGCTGTGTTCCCCCAGCCTCCTGATGCTGCATGCCTTGCTGTGTTCCTCTCCCTCCTGATGCTTCCTGCCTTGCTGTGTTCCTCTCCCTCCTGATGCTGTCTGCCTTGCTGTGTCCCTCTCCCTCCTGATGCTGCCTGCCTTGCTGTGTCCCCCTCTCTCCTGATGCTGCCTGCCTTGCTGTGTTCCCCCAGCCTCCTGATGCTGCCTGCCTTGCTGTGTTCCTCTCCCTCCTGATGCTGCCTGCCTTGCTGTGTTTCCCCAGCCTCCTGATGCTGCCTGCCTTGCTGTGTCCCTCTCCCTCCTGATGCTGCCTGCCTTGCTGTGTTCCTCTCCCTCCTGATGCTGCCTGCCTTGCTGTATTCCTCTCCCTCCTGATGCTGTCTGCCTTGATGTGTTCCCCCAGCCTCCTGATGCTGCCTGCCTTGCTGTCTTCCTCTCCCTCCTGATGCTGCCTGCCTTGCTGTGTCCCTCTCCCTCCTGATGCTGCCTGCCATGCTGTGTCCCTCTCCCTCCTGATGCTGCCTGCCTTGCTGTGTTCCTCTCCCTCCTGATGCTTCCTGCCTTGCTGTGTCCCCCTCTCTCCTGATGCTGCCTGCCTTGCTGTGTTCCTCTCCCTCCTGATGCTGCCTGCCTTGTTGTGTCTCTCTCCCGCCTGATGCTGCCTGCCTTGCTGTGTTCCTCTCCCTCCTGATGCTTCCTGCCTTGCTGTGTCCCCCTCTCTCCTGATGCTGCCTGCCTTGCTGTGTCCCTCTCCCTCCTGATGCTGCCTGCCTTGCTGTGTCCCTCTCCCTCCTGATGCTGCCTGCCTTGCTGTGTCCCTCTCCCTCCTGATGCTGCCTGCCTTGCTGTGTCCCTCTCCCTCCTGATGCTGCCTGCCTTGCTGTGTCCCTCTCCCTCCTGATGCTGCCTGCCATGCTGTGTCCCTCTCCCTCCTGATGCTGCCTGCCTTGCTGTGTTCCTCTCCCTCCTGATGCTTCCTGCCTTGCTGTGTCCCCCTCTCTCCTGATGCTGCCTGCCTTGCTGTGTTCCCCCAGCCTCCTGATGCTGCCTGCCTTGCTGTGTTCCTCTCCCTCCTGATGCTGCCTGCCTTGTTGTGTCTCTCTCCCGCCTGATGCTGCCTGCCTTGCTGTGTTCCTCTCCCTCCTGATGCTTCCTGCCTTGCTGTGTCCCCCTCTCTCCTGATGCTGCCTGCCTTGCTGTGTCCCTCTCCCTCCTGATGCTGCCTGCCTTGCTGTGTCCCTCTCCCTCCTGATGCTGCCTGCCTTGCTGTGTCCCTCTCCCTCCTGATGCTGCCTGCCTTGCTGTGACCCTCTCCCTCCTGATGCTGCCTGCCTTGCTGTGTCCCTCTCCCTCCTGATGCTGCCTGCCTTGCTGTGTTCCTCTCCCTCCTGATGCTTCCTGCCTTGCTGTGTCCCCCTCTCTCCTGATGCTGCCTGCCTTGCTGTGTCCCTCTCCCTCCTGATGCTGCCTGCCTTGCTGTGTCCCTCTCCCTCCTGATGCTGCCTGCCTTGCTGTGTCCCTCTCCCTCCTGATGCTGCCTGCCTTGCTGTGTCCCTCTCCCTCCTGATGATGCCTGCCTTGCTGTGTTCCTCTCCCTCCTAATGCAGCCTGCCTTGCTGTGTCCCTCTCCCACCTGATACTGCCTGCCTTGCTGTGTCCCTCTCCCTCCTGATGCTGCCTGCCTTGCTGTGTTCCTCTCCCTCCTGATGCTGCCTGCCTTGCTGTGTTCCTCTCCCTCCTGATGCTTCCTGTCTTGCTGTGTTCCTCTCCCTCCTGATGCTGCCTGCCTTGCTGTGTTCCTCTCCCTCCTGATGCTTCCTGCCTTGCTGTGTCCCTCTCCCTCCTGATGCTGCCTGCCTTGCTGTGTCCCCCTCCCTCCTGATGCTGCCTGCCTTGCTGTGTCCCCCTCCCTCCTGATGCTGCCTGCCTAGCTGTGTTCCCCCTCCCTCCTGATGCTGACTGCCTTGCTGTGTCCCTCTCCCTCCTGATGCTGCTTGCCTTGCTGTGTTCCCCCAGCCTCCTGATGCTGCCTGCCTTGCTGTGTTCCCCCTCCCTCCTGATGCTGCCTGCCTAGCTGTGTTCCCCCTCCCTCCTGATGCTGCCTGCCTAGCTGTGTTCCCCCTCCCTCCTGATGCTGACTGCCTTGCTGTGTCCCTCTCCCTCCTGATGCTGCTTGCCTTGCTGTGTCCCTCTCCCTCCTGATGCTGCCTGCCTTGCTGTGTCCCTCTCCCTCCTGATGCTGCCTGCCTTGCTGTGTCCCCCTCCCTCCTGATGCTGCCTGCCTTGCTGTGTTCCTCTCCGTCCTGATACTGCCTGCCTTGCTGTGTTGCTCTCCCTGCTGTAGCTGCCTGCCTTGCTGTGTCCCTCTCCCTCCTGATGCTGCCTGCCTTGCTGTGTCCCTCTCCCTCCTGATGCTGCCTGCCTTGCTGTGTTCCCCCAGCCTCCTGATGCTGCCTGCCTTGCTGTGTCCCCCTCCCTCCTGATACTGCCTGCCTTGCTGTGTCCCTCTCCCTCCTGATGCTGCCTGCCTTGCTGTGTTCCTCTCCCTCCTGATGCTTCCTGCCTTGCTGTGTTCCTCTCCCTCCTGATGCTGTCTGCCTTGCTGTGTCCCTCTCCCTCCTGATGCTGCCTGCCTTGCTGTGTCCCCCTCTCTCCTGATGCTGCCTGCCTTGCTGTGTTCCCCCAGCCTCCTGATGCTGCCTGCCTTGCTGTGTTCCTCTCCCTCCTGATGCTGCCTGCCTTGCTGTGTTTCCCCAGCCTCCTGATGCTGCCTGCCTTGCTGTGTCCCTCTCCCTCCTGATGCTGCCTGCCTTGCTGTGTTCCTCTCCCTCCTGATGCTGCCTGCCTTGTTGTGTCTCTCTCCCGCCTGATGCTGCCTGCCTTGCTGTATTCCTCTCCCTCCTGATGCTGCCTGCCTTGCTGCGTCCCTTTCCCTCCTGATGCTGCCTGACTTGCTGTGTTCCCCAGCCTCCTGATGCTGCCTGCCTTGCTGTGTCCCTCTCCCTCCTGATGCTGCCTGCCTTGCTGTGTTCCTCTCCCTCCTGATGCTGCCTGCCTTGCTGTATTCCTCTCCCTCCTGATGCTGTCTGCCTTGATGTGTTCCCCCAGCCTCCTGATGCTGCCTGCCTTGCTGTCTTCCTCTCCCTCCTGATGCTGCCTGCCTTGCTGTGTCCCTCTCCCTCCTGATGCTGCCTGCCTTGCTGTCTTCCTCTCCCTCCTGATGCTGCCTGCCATGCTGTGTCCCTCTCCCTCCTGATGCTGCCTGCCTTGCTGTGTCCCTCTCCCTCCTGATGCTTCCTGCCTTGCTGTGTCCCCCTCTCTCCTGATGCTGCCTGCCTTGCTGTGTTCCCCCAGCCTCCTGATGCTGCCTGCCTTGCTGTGTCCCTCTCCCTCCTGATGCTGCCTGCCTTGCTGTGTCCCTCTCCCTCCTGATGCTGCCTGCCTTGCTGTGTCCCTCTCCCTCCTGATGCTTCCTGCCTTGCTGTGTCCCCCTCTCTCCTGATGCTGCCTGCCTTGCTGTGTTCCCCCAGCCTCCTGATGCTGCCTGCCTTGCTGTGTCCCTCTCCCTCCTGATGCTGCCTGCCTTGCTGTGTCCCTCTCCCTCCTGATGCTGCCTGCCTTGCTGTGTCCCTCTCCCTCCTGATGCTGCCTGCCTTGCTGTGTCCCTCTCCCTCCTGATGCTGCCTGCCTTGCTGTGTCCCTCTCCCTCCTGATGATGCCTGCCTTGCTGTGTTCCTCTCCCTCCTAATGCAGCCTGCCTTGCTGTGTCCCTCTCCCACCTGATACTGCCTGCCTTGCTGTGTCCCTCTCCCTCCTGATGCTGCCTGCCTTGCTGTGTTCCTCTCCCTCCTGATGCTGCCTGCCTTGCTGTGTTCCTCTCCCTCCTGATGCTTCCTGTCTTGCTGTGTTCCTCTCCCTCCTGATGCTGCCTGCCTTGCTGTGTTCCTCTCCCTCCTGATGCTTCCTGCCTTGCTGTGTCCCTCTCCCTCCTGATGCTGCCTGCCTTGCTGTGTCCCCCTCCCTCCTGATGCTGCCTGCCTTGCTGTGTCCCCCTCCCTCCTGATGCTGCCTGCCTTGCTGTGTCCCCCCAGCCTCCTGATGCTGCCTGCCTTGCTGTGGCCCTCTCCCTCCTGATGCTGCCTGCCTTGCTGTGTCCCCCTCCCTCCTGATGCTGCCTGCCTTGCTGTGTCCCCCTCCCTCCTGATGCTGCCTGCCTTGCTGTGTCCCCCTCCCTCCTGATGCTGCCTGCCTTGCTGTGTCCCCCCAGCCTCCTGATGCTGCCTGCCTTGCTGTGTCCCCCCAGCCTCCTGATGCTGCCTGCCTTGCTGTGTCCCTCTCCCTCCTGATGCTTCCTGCCTTGCTGTATTCCTCTCCCTCCTGATGCTGCCTGCCTTGCTGTGTCCCTCTCCCTCCTGATGCTTCCTGCCTTGCTGTGTCCCTCTCCCTCCTGATGCTGCCTGCCTTGCTGTGTCCCTCTCCCTCCTGATGCTGCCTGCCTTGCTGTGTTCCTCTCCCTCCTGATGCTGCCTGCCTTGCTGTATCCCTCTCCCTCCTGATGCTGCCTGCCCTGCTGTATTCCTCTCCCTCCTGATGCTGCCTGCCTTGCTGTGTCCCCCTCCCTCCTGATGCTGCCTGCCTTGCTGTGTCCCTCTCCCTCCTGATGCTTCCTGCCTTGCTGTATTCCTCTCCCTCCTGATGCTGCCTGCCTTGCTGTGTTCCCCCAGCCTCCTGATGCTGCCTGCCTTGCTGTGTCCCTCTCCCTCCTGATACTGCCTACCTTGCTGTGTCCCTCTCCCTCCTGATGCTGCCTGCCTTGCTGTGTTCCTCTCCTTCCTGATGCTGCCTGCCTTGCTGTGTCCCTCTCCCGCCTGATGCTGCCTGCCTTGCTGCGTCCCTCTCCCTCCTGATACTGCCTGCCTTGCTGTGTCCCTCTCCCTCCTGATGCTGCCTGCCTTGCTGTGTTCCTCTCCCTCCTGATGCTGCCTGCCTTGCTGTGTTCCTCTCCCTCCTGATGCTGCCTGCCTTGCTGTGACACTCTCCCTCCTGATGCTGCCTGCCTTGCTGTGTCCCTCTCCCTCCTGATGCTGCCTGCCTTGCTGCGTCCCTCTCCCTCCTGATACTGCCTGCCTTGCTGTGACACTCTCCCTCCTGATGCTGCCTGCCTTGCTGTGTCCCTCTCCCTCCTGATGCTGCCTGCCTTGCTGTGTCCCACTCCCTGCTGAAGCTGCCTGCCTTGCTGTATTCCTCTCCCTCCTCATGCTGCCTGCCTTGCTGTGACACTCTCCCTCCTGATGCTGCCTGCCTTGCTGTGTCCCTCTCCCTCCTGATGCTGCCTGCCTTGCTGTGTTCCTCTCCCTCCTGGTACTGCCTACCTTGCTGTGACACTCTCCCTCCTGATGCTGCCTGCCTTGCTGTGACCCTCTCTCTCCTGATGCTGCCTGCCTTGCTGTGTCCCCCTCCCTCCTGATGCTGCCTGCCTTGCTGTGTCCCCCTCCCTCCTGATGCTGCCTGCCTTGTTGTGACCCTCTCCCTCCTGATGCTGCCTGCCTTGCTGTGTTCCCCCAGCCTCCTGATGCTGCCTGCCTTGCTGTGTTCCTCTCCCTCCTGATGCTGCCTGCCTTGCTGTGTCCCTCTCCCTCCTGATGCTGCCTGCCTTGCTGTGTTCCCCCAGCCTCCTGATGCTGCCTGCCTTGCTGTGTTCCTCTCCCTCCTGATGCTGCCTGCCTTGCTGTGTCCCTCTCCCTCCTGATGCTGCCTGCCCTGCTGTATTCCTCTCCCTCCTGATGTTGCCTGCCTTGCTGTATTCCTCTCCCTCCTGATGTTGCCTGCCTTGCTGTGTCCCTCTCCCTCCTGATCCTGCCTGCCTTGCTGTGTTCCCCCAGCCTCCTGATGCTGCCTGCCTTGCTGTGTTCCTCTCCCTCCTGATACTGCCTGCCTTGCTGTGTCCCTCTCCCTCCTGATGCTGCCTGCCCTGCTGTATTCCTCTCCCTCCTGATGCTGCCTGCCCTGCTGTATTCCTCTCCCTCCTGATCCTGCCTGCCTTGCTGTGTTCCCCCAGCCTCCTGATGCTGCCTGCCTTGCTGTGTCCCTCTCCCTCCTGATGCTGTCTGCCTTGCTGTGTCCCTCTCCCTCCTGATGCTTCCTGCCTTGCTGTGTCCCTCTCCCTCCTGATGCTGCCTGCCTTGCTGTGTCTCTCTCCCTCCTGATGCTGCCTGCCTTGCTGTGTTCCTCTCCCTCCTGATACTGCCTGCCTTGCTGTGTCCCTCTCCCTCCTAATGCTGCCTGCCTTGCTGTGTTCCCCCAGCCTCCTGATGCTACCTGCCTTGCTGTGACCCTCTCCCTCCTGATGCTGCCTGCCTTGCTGTGTTCCCTATCATTCCTGATGGTGCCTGCCTTGCTGTGTTCCTCTCCCTCCTGATGCTGCCTGCCTTGCTGCGTCCCTCTCCCTCCTGATACTGCCTGCCTTGCTGTGTCCCTCTCCCTCCTGATGCTGCCTGCCTTGCTGTGTTCCTCTCCCTCCTGATGCTGCCTGCCTTGCTGTATTCCTCTCCCTCCTGATGCTGCCTGCCTTGCTGTGTCCCTCTCCCTCCTGATGCTGCCTGCCTTGCTGTGTTCCTCTCCCTCCTGATGCTGCCTGCCTTGCTGTGTCCCTCTCCCTCCTGATGCTGCCTGCCTTGCTGTGTCCCACTCCCTGCTGAAGCTGCCTGCCTTGCTGTATTCCTCTCCCTCCTCATGCTGCCTGCCTTGCTGTGACACTCTCCCTCCTGATGCTGCCTGCCTTGCTGTGTCCCACTCCCTCCTGATGCTGCCTGCCTTGCTGTGTCCCTCTCCCTCCTGATGCTGCCTGCCTTGCTGTGTTCCTCTCCCTCCTGGTACTGCCTACCTTGCTGTGACACTCTCCCTCCTGATGCTGCCTGCCTTGCTGTGACCCTCTCCCTCCTGATGCTGCCTGCCTTGCTGTGTCCCCCTCCCTCCTGATGCTGCCTGCCTTGCTGTGTCCCCCTCCCTCCTGATGCTGCCTGCCTTGTTGTGACCCTCTCCCTCCTGATGCTGCCTGCCTTGCTGTGTTCCCCCAGCCTCCTGATGCTGCCTGCCTTGCTGTGTTCCTCTCCCTCCTGATGCTGCCTGCCTTGCTGTGTCCCTCTCCCTCCTGATGCTGCCTGCCTTGCTGTGTTCCCCCAGCCTCCTGATGCTGCCTGCCTTGCTGTGTTCCTCTCCCTCCTGATGCTGCCTGCCTTGCTGTGTCCCTCTCCCTCCTGATGCTGCCTGCCCTGCTGTATTCCTCTCCCTCCTGATGTTGCCTGCCTTGCTGTATTCCTCTCCCTCCTGATGTTGCCTGCCTTGCTGTGTCCCTCTCCCTCCTGATCCTGCCTGCCTTGCTGTGTTCCCCCAGCCTCCTGATGCTGCCTGCCTTGCTGTATTCCTCTCCCTCCTGATGCTGTCTGCCTTGCTGTGTCTCTCTCCCTCCTGATGCTGTCTGCCTTGCTGTGTCCCTCTCCCTCCTGATGCTGCCTGCCTTGCTGTGTTCCCCCAGCCTCCTGATGCTGCCTGCCTTGCTGTGTTCCTCTCCCTCCTGATGCTGCCTGCCTTGCTGTGTCCCTCTCCCTCCTGATGCTGCCTGCCCTGCTGTATTCCTCTCCCTCCTGATGTTGCCTGCCTTGCTGTGTCCCTCTCCCTCCTGATGCTGCCTGCCCTGCTGTATTCCTCTCCCTCCTGATGTTGCCTGCCTTGCTGTGTTCCTCTCCCTCCTGATGCTGCCTGCCTTGCTGTGTCCCTCTCCCTCCTGATGCTGCCTGCCTTGCTGTGTTCCCCCAGCCTCCTGATGCTGCCTGCCTTGCTGTATTCCTCTCCCTCCTGATGCTGTCTGCCTTGCTGTGTCCCTCTCCCTCCTGATGCTGCCTGCCTTGCTGTGTTCCCCCAGCCTCCTGATGCTGCCTGCCTTGCTGTGTTCCTCTCCCTCCTGATGCTGCCTGCCTTGCTGTGTCCCCCTCCCTCCTGATGCTGCCTGCCTTGCTGTGTCCCCCTCCCTCCTGATGCTGCCTGCCTTGTTGTGACCCTCTCCCTCCTGATGCTTCCTGCCTTGCTGTATTCCTCTCCCTCCTGATGCTGCCTGCCTTGCTGTGTTCCCCCTGCCTCCTGATGCTGCCTGCCTTGCTGTGTCCCTCTCCCTCCTGATGCTGCCTGCCTTGCTGTATTCCTCTCCCTCCTGATGCTGCCTGCCTTGCTGTGTTCCCCCAGCCTCCTGATGCTGCCTGCCTTGCTGTGTCCCTCTCCCTCCTGATGCTGCTTGCCTTGCTGTATTCCTCTCTCTCCTGATGCTGCCTGCCTTGCTGTGTTCCCCCAGCCTCCTGATGCTGCCTGCCTTGCTGTGTCCCTCTCCCTCCTGATGCTGCCTGCCTTGCTGTGTTCCTCTCCCTCCTGATGCTGCCTGCCTTGCTGTATTTCTCTCCCTCCTGATGCTGCCTGCCTTGCTGTATTTCTCTCCCTCCTGATGCTGCCTGCCTTGCTGTGTTCCTCTCCCGACTGATGCTGCCTGCCTTGCTGTGTTCCTCACCCTGCTGATGCTGCCTGCCTTGCTGTGTCCCTCTCCCTCCTGATGCTGCCTGCCTTGCTGTGTTCCTCTCCCTCCTGATGCTGCCTGCCTTGCTGTGTTCCTCTCCCTCCTGATGCTGACTGCCTTGCTGTGTCCCTCTCCCTCCTGATCCTGCCTGCCTTGCTGTGACCCTCTCCCTCCTGATGCTGCCTGCCTTGCTGTGTTCCTCTCCCTCCTGATGCTGCCTGCCTTGCTGTATTTCTCTGCCTCCTGATGCTGCCTGCCTTGCTGTGACCCTCTCCCTCCTGATGCTGCCCGCCTTGCTGTGTTCCTCTCACTCCTGATGCTGACTGCCTTGCTGTGTCCCTCTCCCTCCTGATGCTGCCTGCCTTGCTGTGTTCCTCTCCCTCCTGATACTGCCTGCCTTGCTGTGTTCCTCTCACTCCTGATACTGCCTGCCTTGCTGTGTCCCTCTCCCTCCTGATGCTGCCTGCCTTGCTGTGTTCCCTCTCCCTCCTGATGCTGCCTGCCTTGCTGTGTCCCTCTTCCTCCTGATGCTGCCTGCCTTGCTGTGTCCCTCTCCCTCCTGATGTTGCCTGCCTTACTGTGTCCCTCTCCCTCCTGATGGTGCCTGCCTTGCTGTGTCCGTCTCCCTCCTGATGCTGCCTGCCTTGCTGTGTTCCCCCAGCCTCCTGATGCTGCCTGCCTTGCTGTGTTCCTCTCCCTCCTGATGCTGCCTGCCTTGCTGTGTTCCTCTCCCTCCTGATGCTGCCTGCCTTGCTGTTGCCCTCTCCCTCCTGATGCTGCCTGCCTTGCTGTGTCCCTCTCCCTCTTGATACTGCCTGCCTTGCTGTGTTCCCCCAGCCTCCTGATGCTGCCTACCTTGCTGTGATCCCGCAGTCTCCTGATTCTGCCTGCCTTGCTGTGTCCCTCTCCCTCCTGATGCTGCCTGCCTTGCTGTGTTCCTCTCCCTCCTGATGCTGCCTGCCTTGCTGTGTCCCTCTCCCTCCTGATACTGCCTGCCTTGCTGTGTCCCTCTCCCTCCTGATGCTGCCTGCCTTGCTGTGTCCCCCTTCTTCCTGATACTGCCTGCCTTGCTGTGACCCTCTCCCTCCTGATGCTGCCTGCCTTGCTGTGTCCCCCTCCCTCCTGATGCTGCCTGCCTTGCTGTGTCCCCCTCCCTCCTGATGCTGCCTGCCTTGTTGTGACCCTCTCCCTCCTGATGCTGCCTGCCTTGCTGTGTTCCCCCAGCCTCCTGATGCTGCCTGCCTTGCTGTGTTCCTCTCCCTCCTGATGCTGCCTGCCTTGCTGTGTCCCTCTCCCTCCTGATGCTGCCTGCCTTGCTGTGTTCCCCCAGCCTCCTGATGCTGCCTGCCTTGCTGTGTTCCTCTCCCTCCTGATGCTGCCTGCCTTGCTGTGTCCCTCTCCCTCCTGATGCTGCCTGCCCTGCTGTATTCCTCTCCCTCCTGATGTTGCCTGCCTTGCTGTATTCCTCTCCCTCCTGATGTTGCCTGCCTTGCTGTGTCCCTCTCCCTCCTGATCCTGCCTGCCTTGCTGTGTTCCCCCAGCCTCCTGATGCTGCCTGCCTTGCTGTATTCCTCTCCCTCCTGATGCTGTCTGCCTTGCTGTGTCTCTCTCCCTCCTGATGCTGTCTGCCTTGCTGTGTCCCTCTCCCTCCTGATGCTGCCTGCCTTGCTGTGTTCCCCCAGCCTCCTGATGCTGCCTGCCTTGCTGTGTTCCTCTCCCTCCTGATGCTGCCTGCCTTGCTGTGTCCCTCTCCCTCCTGATGCTGCCTGCCCTGCTGTATTCCTCTCCCTCCTGATGTTGCCTGCCTTGCTGTGTCCCTCTCCCTCCTGATGCTGCCTGCCCTGCTGTATTCCTCTCCCTCCTGATGTTGCCTGCCTTGCTGTGTTCCTCTCCCTCCTGATGCTGCCTGCCTTGCTGTGTCCCTCTCCCTCCTGATGCTGCCTGCCTTGCTGTGTTCCCCCAGCCTCCTGATGCTGCCTGCCTTGCTGTATTCCTCTCCCTCCTGATGCTGTCTGCCTTGCTGTGTCCCTCTCCCTCCTGATGCTGCCTGCCTTGCTGTGTTCCCCCAGCCTCCTGATGCTGCCTGCCTTGCTGTGTTCCTCTCCCTCCTGATGCTGCCTGCCTTGCTGTGTCCCCCTCCCTCCTGATGCTGCCTGCCTTGCTGTGTCCCCCTCCCTCCTGATGCTGCCTGCCTTGTTGTGACCCTCTCCCTCCTGATGCTTCCTGCCTTGCTGTATTCCTCTCCCTCCTGATGCTGCCTGCCTTGCTGTGTTCCCCCTGCCTCCTGATGCTGCCTGCCTTGCTGTGTCCCTCTCCCTCCTGATGCTGCCTGCCTTGCTGTATTCCTCTCCCTCCTGATGCTGCCTGCCTTGCTGTGTTCCCCCAGCCTCCTGATGCTGCCTGCCTTGCTGTGTTCCCCCAGCCTCCTGATGCTGCCTGCCTTGCTGTGTCCCTCTCCCTCCTGATGCTGCTTGCCTTGCTGTATTCCTCTCTCTCCTGATGCTGCCTGCCTTGCTGTGTTCCCCCAGCCTCCTGATGCTGCCTGCCTTGCTGTGTCCCTCTCCCTCCTGATGCTGCCTGCCTTGCTGTGTTCCTCTCCCTCCTGATGCTGCCTGCCTTGCTGTATTTCTCTCCCTCCTGATGCTGCCTGCCTTGCTGTATTTCTCTCCCTCCTGATGCTGCCTGCCTTGCTGTGTTCCTCTCCCGACTGATGCTGCCTGCCTTGCTGTGTTCCTCACCCTGCTGATGCTGCCTGCCTTGCTGTGTCCCTCTCCCTCCTGATGCTGCCTGCCTTGCTGTGTTCCTCTCCCTCCTGATGCTGCCTGCCTTGCTGTGTTCCTCTCCCTCCTGATGCTGACTGCCTTGCTGTGTCCCTCTCCCTCCTGATCCTGCCTGCCTTGCTGTGACCCTCTCCCTCCTGATGCTGCCTGCCTTGCTGTGACCCTCTCCCTCCTGATGCTGCCTGCCTTGCTGTGTTCCTCTCCCTCCTGATGCTGCCTGCCTTGCTGTATTTCTCTGCCTCCTGATGCTGCCTGCCTTGCTGTGACCCTCTCCCTCCTGATGCTGCCCGCCTTGCTGTGTTCCTCTCACTCCTGATGCTGACTGCCTTGCTGTGTCCCTCTCCCTCCTGATGCTGCCTGCCTTGCTGTGTTCCTCTCCCTCCTGATACTGCCTGCCTTGCTGTGTTCCTCTCACTCCTGATACTGCCTGCCTTGCTGTGTCCCTCTCCCTCCTGATGCTGCCTGCCTTGCTGTGTTCCCTCTCCCTCCTGATGCTGCCTGCCTTGCTGTGTCCCTCTTCCTCCTGATGCTGCCTGCCTTGCTGTGTCCCTCTCCCTCCTGATGTTGCCTGCCTTACTGTGTCCCTCTCCCTCCTGATGGTGCCTGCCTTGCTGTGTCCGTCTCCCTCCTGATGCTGCCTGCCTTGCTGTGTTCCCCCAGCCTCCTGATACTGCCTGCCTTGCTGTGTACCTCCCCCTCCTGATGCTGCCTGCCTTGCTGTGTTCCTCTCCCTCCTGATGCTGCCTGCCTTGCTGTGTCCCTCTCCCTCTTGATGCTGCCTGCCTTGCTGTGTCCCTCTCCCTCTTGATACTGCCTGCCTTGCTGTGTTCCCCCAGCCTCCTGATGCTGCCTACCTTGCTGTGATCCCGCAGTCTCCTGATTCTGCCTGCCTTGCTGTGTTCCTCTCCCTCCTGATGCTGCCTGCCTTGCTGTGTCCCTCTCCCTCCTGATGCTGCCTGCCTTGCTGTGTACCTTACCCTCCTGATGCTGCCTGCCTTGCTGTGTTCCCCCAGCCTCCTGATGCTGCCTGCCTTGCTGTGTTCCTCTCCCTCCTGATGCTGCCTGCCTTGCTGTGTCCCTCTCCCTCCTGATGCTGCCTGCCTTGCTGTGTACCTTACCCTCCTGATGCTGCCTGCCTTGCTGTGTTCCCCCAGCCTCCTGATGCTGCCTGCCTTGCTGTGTCCCTCTCCCTCCTGATGCTGCCTGCCTTGCTGTGTACCTTACCCTCCTGATGCTGCCTGCCTTGCTGTGTTCCCCCAGCCTCCTGATGCTGCCTGCCTTGCTGTGTCCCTCTCCCTCCTGATGCTGCCTGCCTTGCTGTGTCCCCCTCCCTCCTGATGCTGCCTTCCTTGCTGTGTCCCTCTCCCTCCTGATGCTGCCTGCCTTGCTGTGTCCCCCTCCCTCCTGATGCTGCCTGCCTTGCTGTATTCCTCTCCCTCCTGATGCTGCCTGCCTTGCTGTGTTCCCCCAGACTCCTGATGCTGCCTGCCTTGCTGTGTTCCCCCAGCCTCCTGATGCTGCCTGCCTTGCTGTGTCCCTCTCCCTCCTGATGCTGCCTGCCTTGTTGTGTCCCTCTCCCGCCTGATGCTGCCTGCCTTGCTGTGTCCCTCTCCCTCCTGATGCTGCCTGCCTTGCTGTGTCCCTCTCCCTCCTGATACTGCCTGCCTTGCTGTGTTCCTCTCCCTCCTGATGCTGCCTGCCTTGCCGTATTCCTCTCCCTCCTGATGCTGCCTGCCTTGCTGCGTCCCTCTCCCTCCTGATGCTGCCTGCCTTGCTGTATTCCTCTCCCTCCTGATGCTGCCTGCCTTGTTGTGTCCCTCTCCCTCCTGATACTGCCTGCCTTGCTGTATTCCTCTCCCTCCTGATGCTGCCTGCCTTGCTGCGTCCCTCTCCCTCCTGATGCTGCCTGCCTTGCTGCGTCCCTCTCCCACCTGATGCTGCCTGCCTTGCTGTGTTCCCCCAGCCTCCTGATGCTGCCTGCCTTGCTGCGTCCCTCTCCCTCCTGATGCTGCCTGCCTTGCTGTGTTCCCCCTCCCTCCTGATGCTGCCTGCCTTGCTGTGTCCCTCTCCCTCCTGATGCTGCCTGCCTTGCTGTATTCCTCTCCCTCCTGATGCTGCCTGCCTTGCTGCGTCCCTCTCCCTCCTGATGCTGCCTGCCTTGCTGTGTCCCTCTCCCTCCTGATGCTGCCTGCCTTGCTGTATTCCTCCCCCTCCTGATGCTGCCTGCCTTGCTGTGTCCCTCTCCCTCCTGATGCTGCCTGCCTTGCTGTGTCCCTCTCCCTCCTGATGCTGCCTGCCTTGCTGTGTCCCCCTCCCTCCTGATGCTGCCTGCGTTGCTGTGACCCTCTCACTCCTGATGCTGACTGCCTTGCAGTGTTCCTCACCCTCCTGATACTGTCTGCCTTGCTGTGTTCCTCTCCCTCCTGATGCTGCCTGCCTTGCTGTGTCCCCCTCCCTCCTGATGCTGCCTGCCTTGCTGTGTCCCTCTCCCTCCTGATGCTGCCTGCCTTGCAGTGTTCCTCACCCTCCTGATACTGTCTGCCTTGCTGCGTCCCTCTCCCTCCTGATACTGCCTGCCTTGCTGTGTTCCTCTCCCTCCTGATGCTGCCTGCCTTGCTGTGTCCCCCTCCCTCCTGATGCTGCCTGCCTTGCTGTGTCCCTCTCCCTCCTGATGCTGCCTGCCTTGCTGTGTTCCTCTCACTCCTGATGCTGACTGCCTTGCTGTGTCCCTCTCCCTCCTGATCCTGCCTGGCTTGCTGTGACCCTCTCCCTCCTGATGCTGCCTGCCTTGCTGTGACCCTCTCCCTCCTGATGCTGCCTGCCTTGCTGTGACCCTCTCCCTCCTGATGCTGCCTGGCTTGCTGTGACCCTCTCCCTCCTGATGCTGCCTGCCTTGCTGTGTCCCTCTCCCTCCTGATGCTGCCTGCCTTGCTGTGTCCCTCTCCCTCCTGATGCTGCCTGCCTTGCTGTGTCCCTCCCCCTCCAGATGCTGCCTGCCTTGCTGTGTTCCCCCTCCCTCCTGATGCTGCCTGCCTGGCTGTGACCCTCTCCCTCCTGATGCTGCCTGCCTTGCTGTGTCCCTCTCCCTCCTGATACTGCTTGCCTTGCTGTATCCCTCTACCTCCTGATGCTGCCTGCCTTGCTGTGTCCCTCCCCCTCATGATACTGCCTGCCTTGCTGTGTCCCTCTCCCTCCTGATCCTGCCTGCCTTGCTGTGTCCCTCTCCCTCCTGGCACTGCCTGCCTTGCTGTGTCCCTCTCCCTCCTGATACTGCTTGCCTTGCTGTGTCCCTACCCCTCCTGATGCTGCCTGCCTTGCTGTGTCCCTCTCCCTCCTGATGCTGACTGCCTTGCTGTGTCCCTCTCCCTCCTGATGCTGACTGCCTTGCTGTGTTCCTCTCACTCCTGATGCTGACTGCCTTGCTGTGTCCCTCTCCCTCCTGATCCTGCCTGCCTTGCTGTGTTCCTCTCCCTCCTGATGCTGCCTGCCTTGCTGTGACCCTCTCCCTCCTGATGCTGCCTGCCTTGCTGTGTTCCTCTCACTCCTGATGCTGCCTGCCTTGCTGTGACCCTCTCCCTCCTGATGCTGCCTGCCTTGTTGTGTCCCCCCAGCCTCCTGATGCTGCCTGCCTGGCTGTGACCCTCTCCCTCCTGATGCTGCCTGCCTTGCTGTGTCCCTCTCCCTCCTGATGCTGACTGCCTTGCTGTGTACCTCCCCCTCCTGATACTGCCTGCCTTGCTGTGTTCCCCCTCCCTCCTGATTCTGCCTGCCTTGCTGTGTTCCTCTCCCTCCTGATGCTGCCTGCCTTGCTGTGTCCCTCTCCCTCCTGATGCTGCCTGCCTTACTGTGTCCCTCCCCCTCCTGATGGTGCCTGCCTTGCTGTGTCCCTCTCCCTCCTGATGCTGCCTGCCTTGCTGTGTCCCTCTCCCTCTTGATGCTGCCTGCCTTGCTGTGTCCCTCTCCCTCTTGATGCTGCCTGCCTTGCTGTGTCCCTCTCCCTCTTGATGCTGCCTGCCTTGCTGTGTCCCTCTCCCTCCTGATGCTGCCTGCCTTGCTGTGTCCCTCTCCCTCTTGATGCTGCCTGCCTTGCTGTGTCCCTCTCCATCCTGATACTGCCTGCCTTGCTGTGTCCCTCTCCCTCCTGATGCTGCCTGCCTTGCTGTGTCCCTCTCCCTCCTGATGCTGCCTGCCTTGCTGTGTCCCTCTCCATCCTGATACTGCCTGCCTTGCTGTGTCCCTCTCCCTCCTGATACTGCCTGCCTTGCTGTGTCCCTCTCCATCCTGATACTGCCTGCCTTGCTGTGTCTCTCTCCCTCCTGATGCTGCCTGCCTTGCTGTGTCCCTCTCCCTCCTGATGCTGCCTGCCTTGCTGTGTCCCTCTCCCTCCTGATGCTGCCTGCCTTGCTGTGTACCTCCCCCTCCTGATGCTGCCTGCCTTGCTGTGTCCCTCTCCCTCCTGATGCTGCCTGCCTTGCTGTGTCCCTCTCCCTCCTGATGCTGCCTGCCTTGCTGTGTCCCTCTCCCTCCTGATGCTGCCTGCCTTGCTGTGTTCCCCCAGCCTCCTGATGCTGCCTGCCTTGCTGTATTCCTCTCACTCCTGATGCTGACTGCCTTGCTGTGGCCCTCTCCCTCCTGATGCTGACTGCCTTGCTGTGTCCCTCTCCCTCCTGATGCTACCTGCCTTGCTGTGTCCCTCTCCCTCCTGATGCTGCCTGCCTTGCTGTATTCCTCTTCCTCCTGATGCTGCCTGCCTTGCTGTGTTCCCCCTGCCTCCTGATGCTGCCTGCCTTGCTGTGTCCCTCTCCCTCCTGATGCTGCCTGCCTTGCTGTATTCCTCTCCCTCCTGATGCTGCCTGCCTTGCTGTGTTCCCCCAGCCTCCTGATGCTGCCTGCCTTGCTGTGTCCCTCTCCCTCCTGATGCTGCCTGCCTTGCTGTGTTCCTCTCCCTCCTGATGCTGCCTGCCTTGCTGTATTTCTCTCCCTCCTGATGCTGCCTGCCTTGCTGTATTTCTCTCCCTCCTGATGCTGCCTGCCTTGCTGTGTTCCTCTCCCGACTGATGCTGCCTGCCTTGCTGTGTTCCTCACCCTGCTGATGCTGCCTGCCTTGCTGTGTCCCTCTCCCTCCTGATGCTGCCTGCCTTGCTGTGTTCCTCTTACTCCTGATGCTGCCTGCCTTGCTGTGTTCCTCTCCCTCCTGATGCTGACTGCATTGCTGTGTCCCTCTCCCTCCTGATCCTGCCTGCCTTGCTGTGACCCTCTCCCTCCTGATGCTGCCTGCCTTGCTGTGTTCCTCTCCCTCCTGATGCTGCCTGCCTTGCTGTATTTCTCTGCCTCCTGATGCTGCCTGCCTTGCTGTGACCCTCTCCCTCCTGATGCTGCCCGCCTTGCTGTGTTCCTCTCACTCCTGATGCTGACTGCCTTGCTGTGTTCCTCTCACTCCTGATGCTGCCTGCCTTGCTGTGTCCCTCTCCCTCCTGATGCTGCCTGCCTTGCTGTGTCCCTCTCCCTCCTGATGCTGCCTGCCTTGCTGTGTCCCTCTCCCTCCTGATGCTGCCTGCCTTGCTGTGTCCCTCTCCCTCCTGATGCTGCCTGCCTTGCTGTTTCCTCCTTCCTCCTGATGCTGCCTGCCTTGCTGTGTCCCTCTCCCTCCTGATGCTGCCTGCCTTGCTGTGTCCCTCTCCCTACTGATGCTGCCTGCCTTGCTGTGACCCTCTCCCTCCTGATGCTGACTGCCTTGCTGTGTCCCTCTCCCTCCTGATGCTGCCTGCCTTGCTGTGTTCCCCCAGCCTCCTGATGCTGCCTGCCTTGCTGTGACCCTCTCCCTCCTGATGCTGACTGCCTTGCTGTGTACCTCTCCCTCCTGATGCTGCCTGCCTTGCTGTGTTCCTCTCCCTCCTGATGCTGCCTGCCTTGCTGTGTCCCTCTCCCTCCTGATGCTGCCTGCCTTGCTGTATAACTCCCCCTCCTGATGCTGCCTGCCTTGCTGTGTACCTTACCCTCCTGATGCTGCCTGCCTTGCTGTGTTCCCCCAGCCTCCTGATGCTGCCTGCCTTGCTGTGTCCCTCTCCCTCCTGATGCTGCCTGCCTTGCTGTGTACCTTACCCTCCTGATGCTGCCTGCCTTGCTGTGTTTCCCCAGCCTCCTGATGCTGCCTGCCTTGCTGTGTCCCTCTCCCTCCTGATGCTGCCTGCCTTGCTGTGTCCCCCTCCCTCCTGATGCTGCCTTCCTTGCTGTGTCCCTCTCCCTCCTGATGCTGCCTGCCTTGCTGTGTCCCCCTCCCTCCTGATGCTGCCTGCCTTGCTGTATTCCTCTCCCTCCTGATGCTGCCTGCCTTGCTGTGTTCCCCCAGCCTCCTGATGCTGCCTGCCTTGCTGTGTCCCTCTCCCTCCTGATACTGCCTGCCTTGCTGTGTTCCCCCTCCCTCCTGATGCTGCCTGCCTTGCTGTGTCTCTCTCCCTCCTGATGCTGCCTGCCTTGTTGTGTCCCTCTCCCGCCTGATGCTGCCTGCCTTGCTGTGTCCCTCTCCCTCCTGATGCTGCCTGCCATGCTGTGTCCCTCTCCCTCCTGATGCTGCCTGCCTTGCTGTGTTCCCTCTCCCTCCTGATGCTGCCTGCCTTGCTGTGTTCCTCTCCCTCCTGATGCTGCCTGCCTTGCTGTATTCCTCTCCCTCCTGATGCTGCCTGCCTTGCTGCGTCCCTCTCCCTCCTGATGCTGCCTGCCTTGCTGTATTCCTCTCCCTCCTGATGCTGCCTGCCTTGTTGTGTCCCTCTCCCTCCTGATACTGCCTGCCTTGCTGTATTCCTCTCCCTCCTGATGCTGCCTGCCTTGCTGCGTCCCTCTCCCTCCTGATGCTGCCTGCCTTGCTGCGTCCCTCTCCCACCTGATGCTGCCTGCCTTGCTGTGTTCCCCCAGCCTCCTGATGCTGCCTGCCTTTCTGTGTTCCCCCAGCCTCCTGATCCTGCCTGCCTTGCTGCGTCCCTCTCCCTCCTGATGCTGCCTGCCTTGCTGTGTCCCTCTCCCTCCTGATGCTGCCTGCCTTGCAGTGTTCCCCCAGCCTCCTGATCCTGCCTGCCTTGCTGCGTCCCTCTCCCTCCTGATGCTGCCTGCCTTGCTGTGTCCCTCTCCCTCCTGATGCTGCCTGCCTTGCTGTGTCCCTCTCCCTCCTGATGCTGCCTGCCTTGCTGTGTCCCCCTCCCTCCTGATGCTGCCTGCGTTGCTGTGACCCTCTCACTCCTGATGCTGACTGCCTTGCTGTGTCCCTCTCCCTCCTGATGCTGCCTGCCTTGCAGTGTTCCTCACCCTCCTGATACTGTCTGCCTTGCTGCGTCCCTCTCCCTCCTGATACTGCCTGCCTTGCTGTGTTCCTCTCCCTCCTGATGCTGCCTGCCTTGCTGTGTCCCCCTCCCTCCTGATGCTGCCTGCCTTGCTGTGTCCCTCTCCCTCCTGATGCTGCCTGCCTTGCTGTGTTCCTCTCCCTCCTGATGCTGCCTGCCTTGCTGTGTTCCTCTCACTCCTGATGCTGACTGCCTTGCTGTGTCCCTCTCCCTCCTGATCCTGCCTGCCTTGCTGTGTCCCTCTCCCTCCTGATCCTGCCTGCCTTGCTGTGACCCTCTCCCTCCTGATGCTGCCTGCCTGGCTGTGACCCTCTCCCTCCTGATCCTGCCTGCCTTGCTGTGACCCTCTCCCTCCTGATGCTGCCTGCCTTGCTGTGACCCTCTCCCTCCTGATGCTGCCTGCCTTGCTGTGACCCTCTCCCTCCTGATGCTGCCTGCCTTGCTGTGTCCCTCTCCCTCCTGATGCTGCCTGCCTTGCTGTGTCCCTCTCCCTCCTGATGCTGCCTGCCTTGCTGTGTCCCTCCCCCTCCAGATGCTGCCTGCCTTGCTGTGTCCCTCTCCCTCCTGATGCTGCCTGCCTTGCTGTGTCCCTCTCCCTCCTGATACTGCCTGCCTTGCTGTGTCCCTCCCCCTCCAGATGCTGCCTGCCTTGCTGTGTTCCCCTCCCTCCTGATGCTGCCTGCCTTGCTGTGTCCCTCTCCCTCCTGATGCTGCCTGCCTTGCTGTGTTCCCCCTCCCTCCTGATGCTGCCTGCCTTGCTGTGTCCCTCTCCCTCCTGATACTGCTTGCCTTGCTGTGTCCCTCTCCCTCCTGATGCTGACTGCCTTGCTGTGTCCCTCTCCCTCCTGATGCTGCCTGCCTTGCTGTGTTCCTCTCACTCCTGATGCTGACTGCCTTGCTGTGTCCCTCTCCCTCCTGATCCTGCCTGCCTTGCTGTGACCCTCTCCCTCCTGATGCTGCCTGCCTTGCTGTGACCCTCTCCCTCCTGATGCTGTCTGCCTTGTTGTGTCCCCCCAGCCTCCTGATGCTGCCTGCCTTGCTGTGACCCTCTCCCTCCTGGTGCTGCCTGCCTTGCTGTGTTCCTCTCCCTCCTGATGCTGCCTGCCTTGCTGTGTTCCCCCTCCCTCCTGATGCTGCCTGCCTGGCTGTGACCCTCTCCCTCCTGATGCTGCCTGCCTTGCTGTGTTCCTCTCACTCCTGATGCTGCCTGCCTTGCTGTGTACCTCCCCCTCCTGATGCTGCCTGCCTTGCTGTGTTCCTCTCCCTCCTGATGCTGCCTGCCTTGCTGTGTTCCTCTCACTCCTGATGCTGCCTGCCTTGCTGTGTCCCTCTCCCTCCTGATGCTGCCTGCCTTACTGTGTCCCTCTCCCTTCTGATAGTGCCTGCCTTGCTGTGTCCCTCTCCCTCCTGATGCTGCCTGCCTTGCTGTGTCCCTCTCCCTCCTGATGCTGCCTGCCTTGCTGTGTCCCTCTCCCTCCTGATACTGCCTGCCTTGCTGTGTACCTCCCCCTCCTGATGCTGCCTGCCTTGCTGTGTCCCTCTCCCTCCTGATGCTGCCTGCCTTGCTGTGTCCCTCTCCCTCCTGATGCTGCCTGCCTTGCTGTGTCCCTCTCCCTCCTGATGCTGCCTGCCTTGCTGTGTTCCTCTCCCTCCTGATGCTGCCTGCCTTGCTGTTGCCCTCTCCCTCCTGATGCTGCCTGCCTTGCTGTGTTCCCCCTCTCTCCTGATACTGCCTGCCTTGCTGTGTTCCTCTCCCTCCTGATGCTGCCTGCCTTGCTGTTGCCCTCTCCCTCCTGATGCTGCCTGCCTTGCTGTGTTCCCCCTCTCTCCTGATACTGCCTGCCTTGCTGTGTTCCCCCAGCCTCCTGATGCTGCCTGCCTTGCTGTGTTCCTCTCACTCCTGATGCTGACTGCCTTGCTGTGGCCCTCTCCCTCCTGATGCTGACTGCCTTGCTGTGTCCCTCTCCCTCCTGATGCTACCTGCCTTGCTGTGTCCCTCTCCCTCCTGATGCTGCCTGCCTTGCTGTGTTCCTCTCACTCCTGATGCTGCCTGCCTTGCTGTGTCCCTCTCCCTCCTGATGTTACCTGCCTTGCTGTGACCTTCTCCCTCCTGATGCTGCCTGCCTTGCTGTGTTCCTCTCACTCCTGATGCTGCCTGCCTTGCTGTGTCCCTCTCCCTCCTGATGTTACCTGCCTTGCTGTGACCTTCTCCCTCCTGATGCTGCCTGCCTTGCTGTGTCCCTCTCCCTCCTGATGTTACCTGCCTTGCTGTGACCTTCTCCCTCCTGATGCTGCCTGCCTTGCTGTGTCCCTCTTCCTCCTGATGCTGCCTGCCTTGCTGTGTCCCTCTCCCTCCTGATGCTGCCTGCCTTGCTGCGTCCCTCTCCCTCCTGATGTTACCTGCCTTGCTGTGACCTTCTCCCTCCTGATGCTGCCTGCCTTGCTGTGTTCCTCTCACTCCTGATGCTGCCTGCCTTGCTGTGTCCCTCTCCCTCCTGATGTTACCTGCCTTGCTGTGTCCCTCTCCCTCCTGATGCTGCCTGCCTTGCTGTGTCCCTCTCCCTCCTGATGTTACCTGCCTTGCTGTGTCCCTCTCCCTCCTGATGCTGCCTGCCTTGCTGTGTCCCTCTCCCTCCTGATGCTGCCTGCCTTGCTGTGTCCCTCTTCCTCCTGATACTGCCTGCCTTGCTGTGTCCCTCTCCCTCCTGATGCTGCCTGCCTTGCTGTGTCCCTCTCCCTCCTGATGCTGCCTGCCTTGCTGTGACCTTCTCCCTCCTGATGCTGCCTGCCTTGCTGTGTCCCTCTCCCTCCTGATACTGCCTGCCTTGCTGTGTTCCTCTCCCTCCTGATGCTGCCTGCCTTGCTGTGTTCCCCCCTCCTGATGCTGCCTGCCTTGCTGTGTCCCTCTCCCTCCTGATACTGCCTGCCTTGCTGTGTCCCTCTCCCTCCTGATGCTGCCTGCCTTGCTGTGTTCCTCTCCCTCCTGATGCAGCCTGCCTTGCTGTGTCCCTCTCCCTCCTGATGCTGCCTGCCTTGCTGTGTCCCTCTCCCTCCTGCCTTGCTGTGTCCCTCCCCCTCCTGATACTGCCTGCCTTGCTGTGTTGCCCCAGCCTCCTGATGCTGCCTGCCTTGCTGTATTCCTCTCCCTCCTGATGCTGCCTGCCTTGTTGTGTCCCTCTCCCTCCTGATACTGCCTGCCTTGCTGTATTCCTCTCCCTCCTGATGCTGCCTGCCTTGCTGCGTCCCTCTCCCTCCTGATGCTGCCTGCCTTGCTGCGTCCCTCTCCCACCTGATGCTGCCTGCCTTGCTGTGTTCCCCCAGCCTCCTGATGCTGCCTGCCTTGCTGCGTCCCTCTCCCTCCTGATGCTGCCTGCCTTGCTGTGTCCCTCTCCCTCCTGATGCTGCCTGCCTTGCTGTGTCCCTCTCCCTCCTGATGCTGCCTGCCTTGCTGTGTCCCCCTCCCTCCTGATGCTGCCTGCGTTGCTGTGACCCTCTCACTCCTGATGCTGACTGCCTTGCTGTGTCCCTCTCCCTCCTGATGCTGCCTGCCTTGCAGTGTTCCTCACCCTCCTGATACTGTCTGCCTTGCTGCGTCCCTCTCCCTCCTGATACTGCCTGCCTTGCTGTGTTCCTCTCCCTCCTGATGCTGCCTGCCTTGCTGTGTCCCCCTCCCTCCTGATGCTGCCTGCCTTGCTGTGTCCCTCTCCCTCCTGATGCTGCCTGCCTTGCTGTGTTCCTCTCCCTCCTGATGCTGCCTGCCTTGCTGTGTTCCTCTCACTCCTGATGCTGACTGCCTTGCTGTGTCCCTCTCCCTCCTGATCCTGCCTGCCTTGCTGTGTCCCTCTCCCTCCTGATCCTGCCTGCCTTGCTGTGACCCTCTCCCTCCTGATGCTGCCTGCCTGGCTGTGACCCTCTCCCTCCTGATCCTGCCTGCCTTGCTGTGACCCTCTCCCTCCTGATGCTGCCTGCCTTGCTGTGACCCTCTCCCTCCTGATGCTGCCTGCCTTGCTGTGACCCTCTCCCTCCTGATGCTGCCTGCCTTGCTGTGTCCCTCTCCCTCCTGATGCTGCCTGCCTTGCTGTGTCCCTCTCCCTCCTGATGCTGCCTGCCTTGCTGTGTCCCTCCCCCTCCAGATGCTGCCTGCCTTGCTGTGTTCCCCCTCCCTCCTGATGCTGCCTGCCTTGCTGTGTCCCTCTCCCTCCTGATACTGCTTGCCTTGCTGTGTCCCTCTCCCTCCTGATGCTGACTGCCTTGCTGTGTCCCTCTCCCTCCTGATGCTGACTGCCTTGCTGTGTCCCTCTCCCTCCTGATGCTGCCTGCCTTGCTGTGTTCCTCTCACTCCGGATGCTGACTGCCTTGCTGTGTCCCTCTCCCTCCTGATCCTGCCTGCCTTGCTGTGACCCTCTCCCTCCTGATGCTGCCTGCCTTGCTGTGACCCTCTCCCTCCTGATGCTGTCTGCCTTGTTGTGTCCCCCCAGCCTCCTGATGCTGCCTGCCTTGCTGTGACCCCCTCCCTCCTGATGCTGCCTGCGTTGCTGTGACCCTCTCCCTCCTGATGCTGCCTGCCTTGCTGTGTACCTCCCCCTCCTGATACTGCCTACCTTGCTGTGTCCCTCTCCCTTCTGATAGTGCCTGCCTTGCTGTGTCCCTCTCCCTCCTGATGCTGCCTGCCTTGCTGTGTTCCTCTCCCTCCTGATGCTGCCTGCCTTGCTGTGACCCCCTCCCTCCTGATGCTGCCTGCGTTGCTGTGACCCTCTCCCTCCTGATGCTGCCTGCCTTGCTGTGTACCTCCCCCTCCTGATACTGCCTACCTTGCTGTGTCCCTCTCCCTTCTGATAGTGCCTGCCTTGCTGTGTCCCTCTCCCTCCTGATGCTGCCTGCCTTGCTGTGTCCCTCTCCCTCCTGATACTGCCTGCCTTGCTGTGTACCTCCCCCTCCTGATGCTGCCTGCCTTGCTGTGTCCCTCTCCCTCCTGATGCTGCCTGCCTTGCTGTGTCCCTCTCCCTCCTGATGCTGCCTGCCTTGCTGTGTCCCTCTCCCTCCTGATGCTGCCTGCCTTGCTGTGTTCCTCTCCCTCCTGATGCTGCCTGCCTTGCTGTTGCCCTCTCCCTCCTGATGCTGCCTGCCTTGCTGTGTTCCCCCTCTCTCCTGATACTGCCTGCCTTGCTGTGTTCCTCTCCCTCCTGATGCTGCCTGCCTTGCTGTTGCCCTCTCCCTCCTGATGCTGCCTGCCTTGCTGTGTTCCCCCAGCCTCCTGATGCTGCCTGCCTTGCTGTGTTCCTCTCACTCCTGATGCTGACTGCCTTGCTGTGGCCCTCTCCCTCCTGATGCTGACTGCCTTGCTGTGTCCCTCTCCCTCCTGATGCTACCTGCCTTGCTGTGTCCCTCTCCCTCCTGATGCTGCCTGCCTTGCTGTGTTCCTCTCACTCCTGATGCTGCCTGCCTTGCTGTGTCCCTCTCCCTCCTGATGTTACCTGCCTTGCTGTGACCTTCTCCCTCCTGATGCTGCCTGCCTTGCTGTGTTCCTCTCACTCCTGATGCTGCCTGCCTTGCTGTGTCCCTCTCCCTCCTGATGTTACCTGCCTTGCTGTGACCTTCTCCCTCCTGATGCTGCCTGCCTTGCTGTGTCCCTCTCCCTCCTGATGTTACCTGCCTTGCTGTGACCTTCTCCCTCCTGATGCTGCCTGCCTTGCTGTGTCCCTCTTCCTCCTGATGCTGCCTGCCTTGCTGTGTCCCTCTCCCTCCTGATGCTGCCTGCCTTGCTGCGTCCCTCTCCCTCCTGATGTTACCTGCCTTGCTGTGACCTTCTCCCTCCTGATGCTGCCTGCCTTGCTGTGTCCCTCTCCCTCCTGATGCTGCCTGCCTTGCTGTGACCTTCTCCCTCCTGATGCTTCCTGCCTTGCTGTGTCCCTCTCCCTCCTGATACTGCCTGCCTTGCTGTGTTCCTCTCCCTCCTGATGCTGCCTGCCTTGCTGTGTTCCCCCCTCCTGATGCTGCCTGCCTTGCTGTGTCCCTCTCCCTCCTGATGCTGCCTGCCTTGCTGTGTCCCTCTCCCTCCTGATGCTGCCTGCCTTGCTGTGTCCCTCTCCCTCCTGCCTTGCTGTGTCCCTCCCCCTCCTGATACTGCCTGCCTTGCTGTGTTGCCCCAGCCTCCTGATGCTGCCTGCCTTGCTGTGTCCCTCTCCCTCCTGCCTTGCTGTGTCCCTCTCCCTCCTGATGCTGCCTGCCTTGCTGTGTCCCTCTCCCTCCTGCCTTGCTGTATTCCTCTCCCTCCTGATGCTGCCTGCCTTGCTGTGTTGCCCCAGCCTCCTGATGCTGCCTGCCTTGCTGTGTCCCTCTCCCTCCTGATGCTGCCTGCCTTGCTGTATTCCTCTCCCTCCTGATGCTGCCTGCCTTGCTGTGTCCCTCTCCCTCCTGATGCTGCCTGCCTTGCTGTGTCCCTCTCCCTCCTGATGCTGACTGCCTTGCTGTGACCCTCTCCCTCCTGATGCTGCCTGCCTTGCTGTGTTCCTCTCACTCCTGATGCTGACTGCCTTGCTGTGTCCCTCTCCCTCCTGATGCTGCCTGCCTTGCTGTGTTCCCCTCCCTCCCGATGTGCCTGCCTAGCTGTGTCCCTCTTCCTCCTGATGCTCCCTGCCTTGCTGTGTCCCTCTCCCTCCTGATGCTGCCTGCCTTGCTGTGTTCCCCACTTCTGATGCTGCCTGCCTTGCTGTGTCCCTCTCCCTCCTGATGTTGCCTGCCTTACTGTGTCCCTCTCCCTCCTGATGGTGCCTGCCTTGCTGTGACCCTCTCCCTCCTGATACTGCCTGCTTTGCTGTGTCCCTCTCCCTCCTGATGCTGCCTGCCTTGTTGAGTTCCCCCAGCCTCCTGATGCTGCCTGCCTTGCTGTGTTCCCCCTCTCTCCTGATGCTGCCTGCCTTGCTGTGTTCCCTCACCCTCCTGATGCTGCCTGCCTTGCTGTGTCCCTCACCCTCCTGATGCTGCCTGCCTTGCTGTGTTCCCCCTCTCTCCTGATGCTGCCTGCCTTGCTGTGTTCCCCCTCTCTCCCGATGCTGCCTGCCTTGCTGTGTCCCTCACCCTCCTGATGCTGCCTGCCTTGCTGTGTTCCCCCTCTCTCCTGATGCTGCCTGCCTTGCTGTGTTCCCCCTCTCTCCTGATGCTGCCTGCCTTGCTGTGTTCCCCCTCTCTCCCGATGCTGCCTGCCTTGCTGTGTCCCTCTCCCTCTTGATGCTGCCTGCCTTGCTGTGTTCCCCCTCTCTCCCGATGCTGCCTGCCTTGCTGTGTCCCTCTCCCTCTTGATGCTGCCTGCCTTGCTGTGTCCCTCTCCCTCCTGGTACTGCCTGCCTTGCTGTGTTCCTCTCCCTCCTGATGCTGCCTGCCTTGCTGTTGCCCTCTCCCTCCTGATGCTGCCTGCCTTGCTGTGTTCCCGCAGTCTCCTTATACTGCCTGCCTTGCTGTGTCCCTCTCCCTCCTGATGCTGCCTGCCTTGCTGTGTTCCTCTCCCTCCTGATGCTGCCTGCCTTGCTGTTGCCCTCTCCCTCCTGATGCTGCCTGCCTTGCTGTGTTCCACTCCCTCCTGATGCTGCCTGCCTTGCTGTGTCCCTCTCCCTCCTGATGCTGCCTGCCTTGCTGTGTCCCTCTCCCTCCTGATACTGCCTGCCTTGCTGTGACCCTCTCCCTCCTGATACTGCCTGCCTTGTTGTGACCCTCTCCCTCCTGATGCTGCCTGCCTTGCTGTGTCCCTCTCCCTCCTGATGCTGCCTGCCTTGCTGTGTCTCCCTTCTTCCTGATACTGCCTGCCTTGCTGTGTCCTCCTTCCTCCTGATGCTGCCTGCCTTGCTGTGTCCCTCTCCCTCCTGATGCTGCCTGCCTTGCTGTGTCCCTCTCCCTCCTGATGCTGCCTGCCTTGGTGTGACCCTCTCCCTCCTGATGCTGCCTGCCTTGCTGTGTCCCTCTCCCTCCTGATGCTGCCTGCCTTGCTGTGTCCCTCTCCCTCCTGATGCTGCCTGCCTTGGTGTGACCCTCTCCCTCCTGATGCTGCCTGCCTTGCTGTATTCCTCTCCCTCCTGATGCTGCCTGCCTTGCTGTGTTCCTCCCCCTCCTGATGCTGCCTGCCTTGCTGTATTCCTCTCCCTCCTGATGCTGCCTGCCTTGCTGTGTTCCTCTCCCTCCTGATGCTGCCTGCCTTGCTGTGTTCCCCCAGCCTCCTGATGCTGCCTGCCTTGCTGTGTCTCTCTCCCTCCTGATGCTGCCTGCCTTGCTGTGTTCCTCTCCCTCCTGATGCTGCCTGCCTTGCTGTGTCCCTCTCCCTCCTGATGCTGCCTGCCTTGCTGTGTTCCCCCAGCCTCCTGATGCTGCCTGCCTTGCTGTGTCCCTCTCCCTCCTGATGCTGCCTGCCTTGCTGTGTCCCTCTCCCTCCTGATGCTGCCTGCCTTGCTGTGTCCCTCTCCCTCCTGATACTGCCTGCCTTGCTGTGACCCTCTCCCTCCTGGTGCTGCCTGCCTTGCTGTGTCCCTCTCCCTCCTGATACTGTCTGCCTTGCTGTGTCCCTCTCCCTCCTGATGCTGCCTGCCTTGCTGTGACCCTCTCCCTCCTGATGCTGCCTGCCTTGCTGTGTTCCTCTCCCTCCTGATGCTGCCTCCCTTGCTGTGACCCTCTCCCTCCTGATGCTGCCTGCCTTGCTGTGTTCCTCTCCCTCCTGATGCTGCCTGCCTGGCTGTGTCCCTCTCCCTCCTGATACTGCCTGCCTTGCTGTGACCCTCTCCCTCCTGGTGCTGCCTGCCTTGCTGTGTTCCTCTCCCTCCTGATGCTGCCTGCCTTGCTGTGTCCCTCTCCCTCCTGATACTGTCTGCCTTGCTGTGTCCCTCTCCCTCCTGATGCTGCCTGCCTTGCTGTGTCCCTCACCCTCCTGATTCTGCCTGCCTTGCTGTGTTCCTCTCCCTCCTGATGCTGCCTGCCTTGCTGTGTTCCCCCTCTCTCCTGATGCTGCCTGCCTTGCTGTGTTCCCCCTCTCTCCTGATGCTGCCTGCCTTGCTGTGTTCCCCCTCTCTCCCGATGCTGACTGCCTTGCTGTGTCCCTCTCCCTCCTGATGCTGCCTGCCTTGTTGAGTTCCCCCAGCCTCCTGATGCTGCCTGCCTTGCTGTGTTCCCTCACCCTCCTGATGCTGCCTGCCTTGCTGTGTCCCTCTCCCTCCTGATGCTGCCTGCCTTGCTGTGTCCCTCTCCCTTCTGATGCTGCCTGCTTTGCTGTGTTCCTCTCCCTCCTGATGCTGCCTGCCTTGCTGTGTTCCCCCAGCCTCCTGATGCTGCCTGCCTTGCTGTGTTCCCCCAGCCTCCTGCTTGTCTACAGCAGAACGCACGAAGCCAATTACCTTTAACTTATCCTGTGAATAATGACAGAGGTGTGAATGTAGAAGGGCAACGACAGATTTGTCATGAAACATTGATGAAACTAAAATGATACCTAGCTCAGAATCATCAAGAAAGATTCTTAGGTGCAAGGAAAGGATTAGACAGGCCTCTCACCGTCACCTTCTCAAGCACAACCATGTATGCCAGTAAATGCTAGCCCAGCCAGTGACGCTCACATCCCATTAAGTAATAAGGAAAAGTTGCAGATGTCTGCAAGAAGATGTAACAAAGGAATCAGTACAAAGATAAACTACAGTGAGGAGAAGAGTGTTTACTTACTGTAAACCGACAGAACTCAAAAAGTGACATGGAAAGAGCTCGCTGATGAATATCATTTTGAATGGATTTCGATCTTTCAGAAGGAGGGGGTCGACGTTGTTAAGGAGCAGTTTCTGAGTCTGGAGGAGAATACCCAAGGATAGTGAACGATCAACCCAATGAGGAAAAGGCAGATTTTAGGCAGGATACACCCAGAGTCCTTCCTGATGAAGGGCTGATGCCCAGAAACGTCCACTCTCCTGCTCCTCAGATGCTACCCGAGCCGCTGTGCTCTACCCGAACCACACTCTCTGGTCTCCAGCATCTGCAGTCCTGACTTTCTCCATCCTTACCCAGGCGAAGATCTGACAGACACAGGGAAGAGAGTGTGGATGTGCAAGTTCTTGGCAAATAAAAGAAATGGTTGAGGCGAAGCCAGATTTCGGAAAGACGGTGAGCTCTCCGGAGATGCTGGGGCGGAGACACAGCGAGGACCATCTGAGGAAGTCCAGGAACTCGGCTAAAGGTCATCATTAAAAGACCCAGCTCCTGCTGCAGGGGAACATCTGTCATGGTTTGAAGTGGAACTCGAGTCTTTAAGTTCGGGACTGGATTCTGTATTAGTGCAGACCTGAGACAGGCGCTCCATTGTCTGCAATGGGAGTAACCCACAGTCAGGCTGTGGGTTCAATCCCCCGGCCTTCCTCCCTCAGCCCACTGCCAGGGCACTGGCCCCAAGCTGTTTAACTGCATTTTGTGGACTGAGCGTAATTTTCAACTGCTAAACGTTTGGATCGAAAGTGCAGTAATTCCAAAACAACATTCGAGCATTTTCTAAGAGAAACAAGTGACAGAAATAAGCACAGCGTTGGAGACTAAAGCCTCAGCAGGTTGGCAGAATCTGTGGAGGGAAATCTGTTCATATTTCAGGTTCAGCGACCCTTCCTCAGCGCTAGCAGGAAGGACAAAGCTCCTTCGGTGTAGACTGGAGGACAGTCTCCAATCCCGAAGGAAATTCTAAAATGAGAGACCTGTGGCCTGAGCAGACACAGGATATGGAACACCCTGGTGAGCTTCAGGGACCTGTTCCCAATAATGATAGCGGCAGCTGCTGACGGAAACTTCCTGAGTCAGCACCATCTCATTCTCCAGAATGTACTCAGCTGTCCGTCTTCCACCATCACTGTTCGGGGGTTTTGTTCGGACACGCTGTTATCCAGCCTGAGATAACATGTCCCTGTGAACGGGCAGTCAGCCCTCCTCTCCTCCACAGGACATGGCCAGCAAAGGGTTCATCCTCTTTGCTCTCTGCAAATCGTTTCTAATTTCTCCTTCGATTTTCTTATATATTTTTTCAATCCGAGAATTTGGGGCATCTTCTTGGATGGAGCAGTATAATTATAGAGCAATATAAATTATAGAGCTGTGTTATTTTCGAAAGATAGACACAACACTGCACCCACAAATTCCCAAGAACAGGAACAGGCTGGGACACAGCGAGTCCGTTCCCGGCCAAAGGGTGGGGGCTGAATCTCAGGGAGTGGAGATTACCATCAGAGAGCCACCCATCCCAGAGGGGGTGGGGGTAGATTCTGTCACTAAACCTCTCCTTGTTCTTTCCCTCAGGCCTCTCATTTAAATTATCCGATTTCCCACCCAAATCCTCGCTTTGTGATTGTAGGTGGTTGTGAATGGTTGTTTCCCAGGCTGGCAGGCCTTACAGGATCAATGCTTTTTTTAACCATGTATTTGTTAGTGAGTTTGGATAGAGGTGAAATATAAACCAGCCCTCCACCTCGGCATTGCCCTTCGCATAAAGAACCTACCTCTGACATCTCCTTTATCCTAATATCTTAAAACTCTGACCCCTCATACCAGTCAATCCTGCCCTGGGGAAAAGTCTCTGGCTATTGACTCTATCCATGCCTCTCATTATTTTGTATACCTCGATCAGGTCACCTCTCTTCCTCCTGCTCTCCAGAGAGAGAAGTCCGAGCTTAGTCAACCTCGCTTCATAAGGCAAGCCCTCCAGTCCAGGCAGCATCCTGCTAAACCTCCTTTGCATCCTCTCCAAAGCCTCTATATCTTTCCTATAGTAGGGCGACCAGAACTGGACACAATATTCCAAGTGTAGTATCACCAGGGACTGGTAGAGCTGTAGCAAAACCTCACAGCTCGTAGACTCGATCCCCCTGTTAATGAAAGCCAAAACACCATATGCTTTCTTAACAACCCTATCCACTTGGGTGGCAACTTTGAGGGATCTATGTACTTGCACACCAAGATCCCTCTGTTCCTCCACACTGCCAAGAATCCTGTCTTTAATCCTATATTCAGCATTTGAGTTCGATCTTCCAAAATGCATCACTTTGCATTTATCCAGGTTGAACTCCATCTGCCATTTCTCAGCCAGCTCTGCATCCTGTCTATGTCATGCTGCAGCCTGCAGTAGCCCTCTATACTGTCGACGGCACCTCCAACCTTTGTGTCATCTGCAAATTTATTAAACCCCCCACCTCCTCATCCAAGTCATTTATAAAAACTACAAAGAGCAGAGGCCCAAGAACAGAGCCCTGTGGGACTCCACTCAACGCTGACCCTCAGGCAGAATACTTTCCATCTACAACCACTCTCTGCCTTCTGTCAGCCAGCCAATTCTGAATCCAGATAGACAAATCTCTCTGTATCCCATACTTCCTGATTTATGAATGAGCCTATTATGGGGAACCTTATCAAATGCCTTGCTGAAGTCCATATAAAGTTTACTTTAGTGATGGAAAGGGATACGTGTACTCCACTGAGCAAGAGTTACAGCTGGGGGAAGGGAAATTACGATACAATTAGGAAAGATTTAGGAAGCGTAGAATGGGGAAGGACACTGCAGGGGATGAGCACATTAAAAATGTGGAGCTTATTCAAGGAAAAGCTCCTGTGTGTCCTAGATAAGTATGTACCTGTCAGGCAGGGAGGAAGATATAGAACGCGTGAGCCGTGGTTTACTAAGGAAATGGAATCCCTGGTCAAGAAGAAGAAGAAGACTTATGTTTGGACAAAATGTGAAAACTCAGGGTGCTTGAGGGTTACAAGGAAGTCAGGAAAGAGCTAAAAAGAGAGCTCAGAAGAGCCAGGAGGAGACATGAGAAGTTGTTGGCAGATAGGATCAGGGTTAACCCTAAGGATTTCCATAGGTATGTCAGGATTAAAAAAAAGGCCAGAGTTAAATTAGGGCCAATCAAGGATAATAGTGGGAAGTTGTGTGTGGAGTCAGAGGAGATGGGGAAGCACTAAATAAATATTTTTTGACAGTGTTCACTATAGAAAATGAAAATGTTGGCGAGGAAGATACAGAGATACTTGCATCTAGACTAGAAGAGATTGAGGTTCACAAGGAAGAGGTATTAGAAATACTGCAGAGTGTGAAAACAGACAAGTCCCCTGGGCCAGATGGGATCTAGGATCTGGATCAATGGTGCTGGAAGAGCACAGCAGTTCAGGCAGCATCCAAGGAGCTTCAGCAAAATCGACGTTTCGGGCAAAAGCCCTTTACCAGATGGGATCTATCCTAGGATCCTCTGGGAAGCAAGGGAAGAGACTGCCGAGCCTTTGGCATTGATCTTCAAATCATCATTGTCTACAGGAATAGTGCCTGAGGACTGGAGGATAGCAAATGTGATTCCCCTGTTCAAAAAGGGTAGTATAGACAACCCTGGTAATTACAGACCAGTGAGTCTCACTTCAGTTGTTGGTAAAGTGTTGGAAAAGGTTATAAGAGATAGGACTTATAACCATCTAGAAAAGAATAATCTGATCAGGGACAGTCAGCACGGTTTTGTGAAGGGTAGGTCGTGCCTAACGAATCTTATTGAGTTTTTTGACAAAATGACCAAACAGGTAGATGAGAGTAAACCAGTTGATGTGGTGTATATGGATTTCAGCAAGGCGTTCGATAAGGTTCCCCACAGTAGGCTATTGTACAAAATGCAGAGGAATGGGATTGTGGGAGACATAGCAGTTTGGATCAGTAATTGGCTTGCTGAAAGAAAACAGAGGGTTGTAGTTGATGGAACATGTTCATCTTGGTGTCCAGTTACTAGCGGTGTACCGCAAGGGTTGGTGTTAGGTCCACTGCTGTTCGTCATTTTTATAAATGACCTGGATGAGGGCTTAGAAGGGTGGGTTAGTAAATTTGCAGACGACACTAAGGTCGGTGGAGTTGTGGATAGTGACGAAGGATGTAGTAGGTTGCAGAGAGACATAGATAGGATGCAGAGCTGGGCTGAGAGGTGGCAAATGGAGTTTAATGTGGACAAGTGTGAGGTGATTCACTTTGGTCGGAGTAATCGGAATGCAAAGTACTGGGCTAATGGTAAGATTCTTGGGAGTGCAGATGAGCAGAGCAATCTCAGTGTCCATGTACACAGATCCTTGAAAGTTGCCACCCAGATTGACAGGGTTGTTAAGAAGGCATACAGTGTTTTGGCCTTTATTAATAGAGGGATTGAGTTCTGGAACCAGGAGGTTATGCTGCAGCTGTACAAAACTCTGGTACAGCCACACTTGGAGTATTGTGTACAGTTCTGGTCACCGCATTATAAGAAGGATGTGGAAGCTTTGGAAAGGATACAGAGGAGATTTACTAGGATGTTGCCTGGTATAGAAGGAATGTCTTATGAGGAAAGGCTGAGGGCTGTTCTCATTAGAGAGAAGAAGGGTGAGAGGTGACTTAATAGAGACATACAAGATAATCAGAGGGTTAGATAGGGTGGACAGGGAGAGCCTTTTTCCAAATATGGGGATGGCAAACATGAGGGGACACAACTTTAAAGTGAGGGGGGATAGGTATAAGACAGATGTCAGAGGTAGTTTCTTTACTCAGAGAGTAGTAAGAGTATGGAATGCTTTGCCTGCAACAGTAGTAGATTCGCCAAGTTTAAGTGCACTTAAGTCGTCATTGGACAGGCATATGGACGTACATAGAATAGTGTAGGTGGGATGGGCTTCGGATTAGTATGACAGGGCGGCGCAATGTCGAGGGCCTGTACTGCACTGTAATGTTCTATGTTCTATGTTAAACCTGTCTCATCACCTCCTCAAAGCACTCAATAAGATTTGTGAGACATGACATGCCCCTCACAAAGCCATAATGACTGCTTTTAATCACGCTATGCTTTTCCAAATAGTCATAAATCCTATCCCTCAGAATTCTTTTCAAAACCTTGCTGACCACAGACCCAGGTCTGACTGGTCTGTAATTGCCAGGGATTTCCCTATTCCCTCTTCACCTCCCTCCAATCTTCCGGTATGACTGCTGTGGAGAGTGAGGAGGCAAAGATCTTCTCCAGTGTCTTAGCAACCTCCTTTCTCACTTCCCGGAGCAGCCAAGGATAAATCTGGTCTGGCCCTGGGGACTTATCAATCTTAATGTTTGTCAAAATTTCCAGCACATCAACTTCATCAATCTTGATCTGTTCAAGCCTGTTTCCCAGCTCCTCAAAATTCTCATTCACAACACGGTCCCTTTCCTTAGTGAAAACAGAAGTAAAAAACTCATTTAGGGCTTCCCCTATCTGCTGACTCCACGCACAAGTTCCCTCCGCTATCCCTGATCGGCCCTACCTTCTCCCTGATCATTCTCTTATTCCTCACGTATGAGTAAAATGCCTTTGGGTTCACCCTAATCCTGCCTGCCAAGCCTTTTTTGTGCCCCCTCCTGGCTCTCCTCAGTCCATTTCTGAGCTCCTTTCTAGTAAGCCTGTAATCCTCTAAAGCTGTGCTGGATCCTTGCTTCCTCAACCTTACATAAGCTGCCTTCTTCCTTTTGACAAGAATCTCCTCTGTTCTCATCATCCAAGGTTCCTTAATCTTACCCGTCCTTACCTGTCTCAGAGGAACAAATTCGTGCATCACTCACAACAACTGCTCCTTAGTCTTCACATGCCTGTTGTGCCCTTTCTGTGGAACAATTGCTCCCAGTCTGTACTTCCCAACTCCTGCCTGATAGCGTCATAATTTCCTTTTCCCCAATTAAATACCTTCCCTCGGTAACTGCTCCTTTCCCTCTCCATGGCTATGGTAAATGTGAAAGTGAGGACTGCAGATGCTGGAGATCAGAGCGGAAAATATGTTGCTGGAAAAGCGCAGCAGGTCAGGCAGCATCCAAGGAACAGGAGAATCAACTGTTTCGGGCATGAAGAAGGGTTCATGCCCGAAACGTCGATTCTCCTGCTCCTTGGATGCTGCCTGACCTGCTGTGCTTTTCCAGCAATACATTTTCAGCTATGGTAAATGTGAGGCAGTTGTGATCACTGTCACGAAAGTGCTCTCCCACCACGAGATCTGACACCTGTCCTGGCTCATTGCCAAGCACCAAATCCAAAATGGCCTCTCCCCTCATTGGCCTGTCTACATACTGAGTAAGGAAACCCTCCTGAACACACCTGACAAAAACGGCTCCAAACCATCTGCACTAAGGAGGTTCCAGTTAATATTGGGAAAGTTGAAGTCATCCATAACAACAACCCTGCTGCATCTGCATTTTTCCAAAATCTGCCCGTCTATGAGATCTTCAATCCCTCACCTGCTATTAGGGGGGGTCTGTAGAAAACCCCAGTGCGATGGCTGCTCCCTTGCTGTTCCTAACTCCCACCCATACTGACTCAGTAGGCAAACCTTCCTCAACAACCTTCATTTCTGTAGCTGTGATGGACTCTCTGATTAGCAATGCTACACCCCCTCCTCTTTTTCCACCCTCCCTTTTGGTTTTAAATGTTCTAAACCGTGGAACATCTAAAAACCATTCCTGCTCCTATGAAACCCACATCCCTGTTATGGCCACAACATCGTAGCCCCAAGTAGTGATTCATGCTCTAAGTTCATCACTCTTATTTCGGACACTCCTTGCATTAAAGCAGACACACTTTAACCGATCCCTTTGTTTCATCGCGTGAGAAACCTTTCCGATAGATTCACACGATGTCCTGTCACTGCCCCATCTACAACTACCCCGCTCTCAGACATGTCGCTCTGGTTCCCATCCCCCTGGGTATCTCCAGGGAATTGAGATGGAAAAAACTAATGGGTCTAGATGAAAAGAAAACAGAACAGTAGATGCTGGAAATCTGAAACAAAAACTCAGATTGCTTGAGAAACTCAGCAGGTCAGGCAGTATTTGTGGAGAGAAGGTAGACAAGCAGGAGGTTGGGAGAACACAGCAGGCCAGGCTGCATCAGGAGCTGGAGAAATCAACCCTGGAGGGTTACACCTGGAACATCGACTTCTCCACCTGATGCTGCCTGACTTGCAGTGTTCTCCCAGCTTCCCACTTGTCTACCTTGGATTCCTGCTTCTGCAGGCTTTTTTGGGTCTAGCTAAGTCTGTGTACAAAGTTAAAAATCACACAACACCAGGTTATAGTCCAACAGGTTTCATTGGAAGCACGAGCTTTTGGAGCGCGGCTCCTTCATCAGGTGGTTGTGGAGAATAAGATCATGAGACACAGAATTTATAGCAAAAGATTACAGTGTTATGCAACTGAAATGATTAGATTTTAGATTACATTACAGTGTGGAAACAGGCCCTTCCGGCCCAACAAGTCCACACCGACCCATACCCCTACATTTACCCCTTACCTAACACTACGGGCAATTTAGCATGGCCAATTCACCTGACCTGCACATCTTTGGACTGTGGGAGGAAACCGGAGCACCCGGAGGAAACCCACACAGACACGGGGAGAACGTGCAAACTCCACACAGTCAGTCGCCTGAGGCAGGAATTGAACCCGGGTCTCTGGCGCTGTGAGGCAGCAGTGCTAACCACTGTGCCACTGTGCCGCCCATGATATATATTGAACAAACCTAGACTTAACAACATTCCAGGTTTTTCAATATATTAATACATCTATAATCCTAGCTCTTTTCTTTCCCGTAAATATTTGGGGCCCTCCACGTGGTGGTGGATAAAGCTCTCTCCTCGGTCTACAAGGTTCTACTAGCCAGAGGAAAAATTGCCAAGTCCCATGTAAACCTGTTAAAAGCCTATGGCACACAACACAGCCACTCTCGCCACCTCAGTATATGTATGGTGGATGACACTGCCCTAGAACAAATGACAAGACCAAGGACACCCTCCAACACATCCTCACAGTCAGGCCGCACCCCTGATAGAGTCCAAACCATTCCATCACTGCCACTGACTGCAGCTTCAACATCCAAGGGACTCCCCCCGAAGACTTTCGATGACTCAATGCCAGACTCTGTAACAACTTGAGATCTCTTGCTACTAACAATGTTAAACATCCCCCATGATCTAAGCATGACAGGAGTCCCCAATAACCCCCTGACAGAGAGGCTAACTGAGCATTCCGGACTTACTATAGGTCAGACCCCTAATGGCATCCCCATACCATGGACATGTGATACCACAAAACATCTAGTATGGACTAAATGGACTAGCTCAGACTCCGAGAAGGTAATTCCAAATCTATCCAATAGGGGGCATGACAGAACACAAACATGGGAACCTGGAGGATTCAATATGGCCCACCAGAGACAGAGGGTTTAGAACATATTGATAACTCCCTCTTGGGTGCCTACTTGACTAATGCACTTATCCACTAATCTAGGTGAGGAAACAGCTCCTGACACCCACCCGGTGCCACTGTGTCTGATTGTCCAAACTTGCATGCATCTCACACACATTCCAACTCTTATTCTTGTGCACACTGATAGGATTAATCAGGCTACAATTCTCAGGTTTCCTTCACTTTCATCTTCATTTCTGTTTAAATGATCTTTGGTGTCTTGAGATTGAGATATTAAAGAGTTAATTTGCTCTGCTGACCTGCAGGAAATTGGATATCCCGAGGGTAGGGTGATATGTGTCTATTTTATTGGTAGAATGTAAGGAATTTACATTCAGTGCTATTTGCATCATTATCCAAATCAAAATCAATAAGAACATTGCAGGTGGAATTTTGACTACTCCCTGTAGTTAAAAAAAAATTCACAACAGAGTTAACCATTAAGGGATGATTTAAATTATATTGTTTCGGGAAATGATGTGATCATTACATTGTGTCTTGAGTGGGATGTGACTGTGGGGGAATGTGACTGAGGAGGCATTGCTGAGGGTTGTCTTGTGAGCATTACTGACTACGATGTAAATATTTTGTATAAAGGAAGGCTTGTTTCCTTTGTTTGGAGAGATCTCTTTGACTCTGCTTCACAAACCCTGCAAAGTCTGTTAAAGGGCTTCTCCAAAAAGCTTGTACTGTCATGTGCTCAATCAGATTTTGGTTGTTCTCAGAAATTGATGTCTGCAATTGCATCAAGTGTGTAATAATCTCAAGATAGAGGTTGCCATCATCTTCACTTTGTCATTGTTGTGGGAAAAATCACCAGTCTCAGAGCCAGAAGCGGGATTCATCTCCAGAGTTCATTGCACAAAGAAACCGGAGCTCCGGGAGGGGGGGGGGGGGGGGAGAGAGAGAGAGAGAGCACGGTTCGTCAGCTGTGAGCCCCCTCCCACTCTCGGAGCACATGTCATGACATTTTATATATTTTGTGGTACAATAGTTCATGTATTGAGTCTTTGTTTGTACAGCATGGTTTGTTGACAGAAAACATTACAAAATCATTGTCAGCTTCAGTGATCGTGATCGTTCTTCCTGAGGAGGAAGATCCCTGCAGATCTGAAGTACTAACCCTTGTATACAAGCAGTCTCAGCTAGTTAACATTTCTATCGAAGGTAGTGGCTGCACTCAGACACTTCGGCGGGTAGTAGATGTTACTGATGTGTATTCTCTCCCCCCACTCACCTTAAACTAATTATCTCTGCTCTGTGCCTATTGAGCTGGTATCCTGTTAGCCTCAGGCAGTATCTGTGTTTGCTGTATTTTTCCATGTAATGGTTCAGAGGCCATCTTGTGTCTGTGTGCCCCATGTCAACTCTCACTTCACTCCCCACTTTGTGGTCAAGGAGACGACTTTGGGGATGTCCCGCAGACCACCCAACTTACATATTGAGGGAGGCCTTTTTAAAGGTCTCCCCGTCCCGAGGGGTGTCAAGGAGTGTGACTTTCGCTGTGGTGATACTTGCTGCTGGCACAGCCCGCGTCAGGAGCACCTTATGGCAAAGCTTTCAACACCCGAGATGTCAGCAGGATCCCAGTATGAGTGATATAAGGAGAACAATCCCGTGTGCCAAACAGGGAGCCCAGGGTTTACCCATCAGCCATACTCACCAGCTCTGTCCTCCCGGGGCTCCTTGCCTGAAGTCATCTCGCTGGTCCCCAATGGTATTGATTGCCTGTGTAATATTGTAAGATTTGTCAATGACACGGGTTATACTGTCACCAATGATTGTCCATACTCCCCCTCTCTGGGTTAACTGATCACCCACCGTGTGCTCAGCCAATTCACCATTGATTGATTGTAGAGCCTTTGATCTATTGTTCCCGAAGATTGTCAATCCACACAGAATGGAGTTTCCGTTTTTAGCGCTGAGAACTCCTGCCAGCCCTTCCAAAGACAGATCCCAAAAACCCATACCCCAATGATGATCCCAGTGTGGTGGGGATCTGCCAATCAGCACAGAGTTCCCGGCTGATGGAGCGGGTCACTATCCTTCTCGGAACCTGTCTCCCGCTGGGACATGGGACACTGCGAAAAGGTTTGGGTGCACCAATAAATCCCCTTAAATAAGGAAACGAATGCCTTCGCTGCACGATAACATACAGGGTCCTGTTCCTGGGCCTGTCTGTCTACCCAGCTCGCCCTCCGACTCCCCGTTTGTCCCCCCCCCCCAGCTGGTCGGTATTAAACGGGAATATCCCTGTGGCAGAGCTGACGTGAGTGCCCATAGCACTGTCCCGCAGTCACATACAATCTCGCCTGCTCGTGCATGTGCAGGGAAGTTGTCCCCAGGCGACTGTACAAGCTGGTGAGTACATTGTGTCTGCATGCATGACAGGTACCAGGTTTTAAACACATCCCCACCCCTGCCCCATGAAACAGAGTGGGTAATCAGCGATGTTTAAATAGGTCCTTCCCTCCCCCTGTTGGGATGCCCGGCCCCATGGGTTTGATCAATTCCACACCTTCCCTGTTTCCGAGCTGTCCCTTACATCGCGCCCCTGAGCTATTTATTGTGTGGAAGTCGCGAAGGGTCCACACAGGGGTAACAGACAGTTCAGTTCCCATGTAAATGTAGGTGAGTTTTGTGAAAGAGGTTATCCACAAATCCCCACGGGCTTTCGGTTATCGCAACATTTAGAAACAGTAATATACACCCGAGCATGTACATGATTAAAGTTAAATGAGGTTAATAGGAGGTCGGCAACAGGCGGTGATTTCTGTGTCTTGTCAGCCGTTTGATGCGGGCCTCTGGCTGGTTTGTTTGGTTGTGCTCTCGGTGCTCTCCCTCTCCCCTTGCTCACAGTTCGTGCCTGTGCCTGGGGGATGGTCAGGTTAGTTCACGGTTGGCTGCCGCATGCCTTTCCCCCTTATGTCTATCCCGGCGCAGGTGTCCCCACTGATCATAACTTCGTCCGGCCCATTCCATTTTGGGGCAGAGCCTGGCTTCTCCGGCCGGGTTCGGACAAGGACACGGCTCCCAGCTGCTGGGACCTCACGGAAGGTGTCGAGTTCCCCTGCCTTGTCCTTTTGCTCTTGTCCCTCAGTTACGAGTTCAGGCAGCTAGAGATAAGCTAGAGGAGGGTGGGGGCAGGGAGAAAGTAGCATAGAGTACAATAGGTGAGTGGGGGAGGGAACTTTAGGGAACATCTCCGGGACACCCGCACCAATCAACCACACCGCCCTGTGGCCCAACATTTCAACTCCCCCTCCCACTCTGCCGAGGACATGGAGGTCCTGGGCCTCCTTCACCGCCACTCCCTCACCACCAGACACCTGGAGGAAGAACGCCTCATCTTCCACCTCGGAACACTTCAACCCCAGGGCATCAATGTGGACTTCAACAGCTTCCTCATTTCCCCTTCCCCCACCTCACCCTAGTTCCAAACTTCCAGCTCAGCACTCTCCCCATAACTTGTCCTACCTGCCTAGCTCCTTTTCCACCTATCCACTCCACCACCCTCCCTGACCTATCACCTTCATCCCCTCCCCCAATCACCTATTGTACTCTATGCTACTCTCTCCCCACCCCCACCCTCCTCTAGCTTATCTCTCCACCCTTCAGGCTCTCTGCCTTTATTCCTGATGAAGGGCTTTTGCCCGAAACGTCGATTTTACTGCTCCTAAGGTACTGCCTGAACTGCTGTGCTCTTCGAGCACCACTAATCCAGAATCTGGTTTCCAGCATCTGCAGTCATTGTTTTTACCTCGTTGATTTTAACCCTACTGCGAATCCTCTTGCAATGATGCCTGCCTTGAAGAAGTTTTCCTCCTCTCTCTACAAGAATCTCAGGGAGTCTCTCTCCCACTGCAACTCCCAGGTCATTTCCTCTGCCCTGAAGCTCTTCAACCATGTCCTGAAACAGACTCGCTATCACAGCCACATTTGCTTCCTCAGTACCTGCCTCCGTAACCAACTCATCCCACACGGACTCCGGACCACCTTTAAACCAGCAGAGTTTGGACCCGAACAGGACAAACAGTACAGACAATAGATTCAAAAACACCAGCAACAGTTCACCTTCAAGATCCTCCGCTCCACGCTTGCAGCAATGCGCCGGCACCTAACCTCTCTACAGTCTGCCCTGCCTCAGCTGAGGGCCACACTCTCTCAGAATTGCAAAGGACCCACTCTGTACGACATCCTCAGGAGAATTCATACTCTCAACAAACAGTATTTCATCTCCATCTCAAACATCAAAAACTGCAAGTACAACAAACTTTTATCTACCCACCTCCATAACCAGCGCTCCTCAAACATTCCAGAAGATTCCCCCGGCCTCTGGAGCTGCTTGGACGCCATTAGCCATGCAGCTGGTGCAGCTGCCACCCCTATGCTGATTGATGATGTCACTTCCGCCCCCATCATGGCCATTCCCACAGCCACTTCCGCCCCTCACAATTCCTCATGCATCAATGTGACATCACTTTCGCCCCTCAAATCATCGCTGATGTCACACGCTCAGTGACTTCCGCCCCCCCCACTGCCATGTCTGCCACCACTTCTGCCCCCAACAACACCACTCACTGCATTCTGCTGACACGCCCCCCCACAGACCCCACTGTCACTATCCCCACCCCCAGAACTCTGAGGGGAACATCACCCCTGCTCATGACTCCACCCCCATTCCCCCCCACCACCACATCAACTCCAGTTACCGGCTCCGCCCCCACTCCCAGCTCCACACCCACACAAGATCCCAGCTCCCAGCCCTGCCGAGTTTTCACCATCCCTCCAGACCTTCCCCTCACTGAGGACACATGATCAGTCCTCAGCAAAGGACTCACCTTCATCCCCCTCCGTCCACGCATCAATGAATTTACTACACGCTGTGACGTCGAACACTTCTTCCACCCCCTCCGCCTCTGAGCTTTCACAATCAGGACTCCCGCCCACCTTCCGAGGACCCCTTCGCCCACCTCCAACACACTGCATCCACCTGGACACCCTGCGCTGGCCTACTACCCGCCCTCGACCTCTTCATTCCCAACTGCCGCCGGGACATTAACCGCCTCAACCTGTCGACCCCACTCCAACCTCTCACCCTCACAACACGCAGCCCTCCAATCCCTCTGCTCCAATCCCAACATCACCATCAAGCCAGCAGATAAAGGGGGCGCAGTGGTAGTCTGGCGCACTGACCTCCACACCGCTGAAGCCAAACGCCAACTCGAGGACACCTCTTCCTAACGCCCCCTCGACCATGACCCCACCCTCCATCACCAAACCACCATCTCCCAGACCATACAGAACCTCATCACCTTAGGAGATCTCCCACCCACAGCTTCCAACCTCATAGTCCAGGAACCCCGCACTGCCCGGTTCTACCTCCTTCCCAAGATCCACGAGCCTGACCACCCTGGCCAACCCATTGTCTCAGCATGCTCCTGTCCCACTGAACTCATCTCTACCTACCTCAACACTGTCCTATCCCGCCTAGTCCAGGAACTCCCCACATACATTCGAGACACCACCCACGCCCTCCACTTCCTCCAAGACTTCCATTTCCCCGGCCCCCTACGCCTCATCTTCACCATGGATATCCAATCCCTCTACACCTCCATCCGCCATGACCAGGGCCTCCAAGCCCTCCGTTTTTTCCTCTCCAGACGTCCCCAACAGTACCCTTCCACCGACACTCTCATTTGTTTGGCCGAACTGGTCCTCACCCTTAACAATTTCTCCTTCGAATCCTCCCACTTCCTCCAGACCAAAGGGGTAGCCATGGGCACACGTATGGGCCCCAGCTATGCCTGTCTCTTTGTTGGCTACGTAGAGCAGTTGATCTTCCGTAATTACACCGGCACCACTCCCCACCTCTTCCTCCGCTACATTGATGACTGCATTGGCGCCACCTCGTGCTCCCGCGAGGAGGTTGAGCAATTCATCAACTTCACCAACACATTCCACGCTGACCTTAAATTTACCTGGACTATCTCTGACACCTCCCTCCCCTTCCTGGACCTCTCCATCTCCATTAATGACGACCGACTTGACACTGACATTTTTTTACAAACCCATCGACCACCACAGCTACACTTCTTCCCACCCTATCTCTTGCAAAAATGCCATCCCGCATTCCCAATTCCTCCGCCTCTGCCGGATCTGCTCCCAGGAGGACCAGTTCCACCACAGAACACACGAGATGGCCTCCTTCTTTAGAGACCGCAATTTCTCTTCCCATGTGGTTAAAGATGCCCTCCAACACATCTCGTCCACATCCCGCACCTCCGCCCTCAGACCCCACCCCTCCAACCGTAACAAGGACAGAATGCCCCTGGTGCTCACCTTCCACCCTACCAACCTTCGCATAAACCAAATCATCCGCCGACATTTCCGCCACCTCCAAACAGACCCCACCACCAGGGATGTATTTCCCTCCCCACTCCTTTCCGCCTTCTGCAAAGACCGTTCCCTCCGTGACTACCTGGTCAGGTCCACGCCCCCCTACGACCCACCCTCCCATCCTGGCACCTTCCCCTGCCACCGCAGGAATTGCAAAACCTGCGCCCACACCTCCTCCCTCACCTCCATCCAAGGCCCTAAAGGAGCTTTCCACATCCATCAAAGTTTTACCTGCACATCCACCAATATCATTTATTGCATCCATTGCTCCCGATGCAGTCTCCTCTACATTGGGGAGACTGGGCACCTCCTAGCAGAGCGCTTTAAGGAACATCTCCGAGACACCCACACCAATCAACCACACTGCCCCGTGACCCAACATTTCAACTGCCTCTCCCACTCTGCCGAGGACATGGAGGTCCTGGGCCTCCTTCACCGCCACTCCCTCACCACCAGACACCTGGAGGAAGAACACCTCATCTTCCGCCTCGGAACACTTCAACCCCAGGGCATCAATATGGGCTTCACCAGTTTGCTCATTTCCCCTTCCCCCACCTCACCCTAGTTCCAAACTTCCAGCTCAGCACTCTCCCCATAACTTGTCCTACCTGCCTATCTTCTTTTCCACCTATCCACTCCACCCTCCTCCCTGACCTATTACCTTCATCTCCTCCCCCACTCACCTTATTGTACTCTATGCTACTTTCGCCCCACCCCCCACCCTCCTCTAGCTGATCTCTCCACCTTTCAGGCTCACTGCCTTTATTCCTGATGAAGGGCTTTTGCCCGAAACGTCGATTTTACTGCTCCTCGGATGCTGCCTGAACTGCTGTGCTCTTCCAGCACCAATAATCCAGAATCTGGTTTCCAGCATCTGCAGTCATTGTTTTTACCTCTCTCAGTTACCAATTTACGCATTCCTTAATTCCAGCACATATCTCTGAACTTTGCCTTTTAGCGAACCTACATTCGTCCTGCCCATTATAATGGTCTCTGGTACTTGCATTGCTGGCCTGGTCATTAATTCGTCTGGTGTTAGCCTTGGCGGCTCTTAACTTCATTAGTACGGCCCATATCCTCCCTGATGTCTGTATGTCCTTAGCTAAAGCATTTGTAAGGGTTCTGTTCATTCTCTTTACCATCTTTGATCTCTGGGGATGATGGGGGACATGATTTTTTTGTTTTATCCCTCGTAGGAGGCAAACCTTTGCCTGTGAAATGTATCGCTTGGTTGGAGATGATCCGCCGGGGTACCCCCCACCTCAGGATTACCTCCTCTGCTAGAATCCTGGCTACAGCGGTAACAGTACAGTTCTTGATGGGGAATGCCTCTACCCACCAGGTGAACTGGCCTACGATGACCAGGCAGTATGTTTTCCCACGGGAAGGTGGTAGTGGCCCCGTGAAATCCATTTGGAGGTGTTCCCAGGGTCCCATTGGCCTTGGTTGGTGTCCCGTCCTAACTTTTATGGGTCTACCTGCCGTGCACAAACCATGCGTCTGCAGCAGTGGTTTGGCTACATCTCTTACCATTCCCTTCCACCACCACTCTCTCTCTCCCTTGACTTGCTGTAGTAGCTTCCCTACCTGTATGTGAGAGTCCGTGGTACAGCCCGAACAAGGTGTTTTGTCTGCACGCTGGTGCTACCACCTTGTTCGCCCGCCTCCAGACACTGTCCTCCCTTTAAGTGCTCCCTGCATTCTCCATCTCTCTCTTTCTCTCTCTCACCCTGCCTGTGGGGTGTCCTCCTGCAGCTGCTGAATGTGAATGGCATCTTCCGCTACTTCAGTTGTTACTATTGGACCTTCATCGATGGTTTCCTGCTGTAAGGCTCTCTAGGTTGCTCGGTTTGTCAGCCTGAACTACCTGTCCCTGGCTCCTTTTGGTGCGCTGTGATTTTTATTAGTGTCGCCTGTTTTGGCTGTTCGCTGGTGCTTGGATTCTTGACTGGTGTTGGATGGGGGATCCCCCAGCGGTGGTGAACTCTCTTCTCCCCCATGGAACCATGTAGTCATGTACAACCCCAGAGGCATATTGGCTATCTGTATAAATGTTCACAATTCTCCCCTTCGACAGCTCAAATGCTTTGGTCAGCATTATTATGGTCAGCGTTACTATCTCTGCTACTTGTGCAGACTGACATCCGTCAATTCTTCCTGACATTAAAGTCTCTAGTTTATTGTTGCCCATCCTGTGCGGGGCGACCCTGCTCTATATTTCCATGTTCTGGATCAGAGTGATACTGGAAAAGCACACCAGTTCAGGCAGCATCCGAGAGCAGGAAAATTGACTTTTCGGGCAAAATACCTTCATCAGGAATACAGGCAGCATGCCTGCAGGATGGAGAATTGTTTTTACCTATATATTTCCATGACCAATCCATAAAAAGGGTCTAACCGGCTGTGTCTGGGGGGGTATCCTTTACCCTACCCCATCTTCATCCCCATCCATGTGTCAGTAATTGTGTGGTTCCCCTGTGTCCTGAATTCCCTTGGCTGTGTTTTCTCCCGTATCCCTAACTATTCCCACGCACTGCCTTGGTCGGAGGACAGCTGCCTCCCACTTTGCCCTTTTCATGTTGGAGACGGCCCTCAGCTTTCCAGTGTTTAACATTTCCACTCGGGTGTGTTTGGTCTGGGGGATGACATTCCCTGTCATTACTATGGGTTCGCTGACCCTCACAACCCAAGCAGCACAGTCTAAGGCCGCTCTGCATCTGGGCAGCCCAATTCCTACTGGCCCTTTTGTGGTACAGTAATACCCCACAGGTTTTCTCCTCCCACCGTGGTCCTGTGTGACCACTGCGGAGTGAAATCCTCCCTCATTATTACAGTGTATGTGCCAGTCTTTACTGGGATCTGGCAGCCCAAGCCCGGGAGCCGATATTAACAAGAGTTTTTAGCTCACTGTAAACCTCTTCCTGTCCTGGCCCCCTGGTCACGGGTTCCGAGGCGGGTTTGCCCCTTTGATTAGTTTTTGAATCGGCTTGGCCAATTTTGCGAACTCTGGTATATAGCCCCGGCTACAGTTAAATAGCCCCAAGACCTTTCTGACTCCCCTTAACAGTAACGGGGGCGCGGCATTTGCTGAATTGCCTTCTTTCGGTCGCTTGGCATTTTCTTGTGTCTCTGGGATATACGGTGTCCCAGGTATAGGACTTGTGCTTGTCCAATTTGTGCTTTTGTGGGGCTGACCTTTAACCCTGGGGCTGCCAGCTGGTGTAAAGCTTCCTGCTGTCCTGAGTCCGACTCCGAAGCAATCAGAATATGGTCCACATATTGGGGACAGCAGCGCTCCCTTCTGGTGAATCTTTTTGTTGAGGGTGTCACTCATCACTCTGTGATAAATAATGGGGCTGTTGTGGAACCCCTCTGGCAGGCGAGACCGCGTGTAGTCCCTGTCCCTTACTGTGAAGGTGAATTTATTCTGGGATCTAGGGTATAGTGGGATGGACCAGAATCTGTTGGCCATGTCTAACGCTGTGAAAATGTTGTGCTTGATAGTCAATCTGTTTAGAATGGTGGAGGGGTCTGCTCCAATAGGATGCAATTTGGGGGTGATCTTGTTTAGCTCTGTCTAGTCAATGGTGAATCAGTAACTCCCACCAGGCTTTGTTACTGGCCATGTTGGGGAATTGGTTGTGCTTGTGGTTTCTCTCAGGATTCCCTGTCTCACTGGTCCTTCCTTTAACCATCTCCATGACGGCCTCCTTTGCTTCAGGCTTGCCGGTGGGGCTTATGCTGTGGTCTGGACACCATTATAGGGTCTATCCTGACTAAACCTGTGTCTAACTTTGTCTCTGCCCATGCCTTGGGAATGCAGGTGCAGATGGCTCCGAATCCCCCCATTTCGAGGTTCTAGTTCCTACTGGTGGCTGTAGCTACTTTAATCGTCTCAAGGTGACTTGTAAGTTTCCTGGTCTCGGTCTTTTGACCATCCGGTTTTGGCCAGATCAATTTGCCTTTTGCACAGTCAATCAAGACTTCGTATTCCTTCATGAGATCGTTACCCATTATGGTGCCTTCATTATTATGGCATACATAAAATCTCACAGGGAAATATATGTCATTCATTTCCACGAGGGTAGTCTCGCTTAAGTAAGTGGGTGTCTTATCCTCTCCTACCCAGGAAAGGTGGATCATTTTGTTTGTGTGGGGTAAGGGTAAGTTGGTGATAGATACGGCTGCTCCTGTGTCTACCAACATCTCACACTTTCTACCTCCAACTACAGCGGGCACGTAAACTCTCCCCTCTCCCTTACCCTTATGAATGGGAGCAGCTGGTTGTCAGCTCTGCGGATCTCAGGGGTCCCAGGTTTCTGCGGTATTCCGGGTGTTGTTTGGGGGCTTCCCATGCTTTTCCCAGCACCCTGCCTCTGTATGATCTGCTCTATTGCAGTGGCTGCAGTACTTTAGACTGTTTCTTGTCCTGTTCCATGCCTGTGGGGTCCTACAGTCTCTGGCAAAGTGTCCCTGTCAGCCACAGTTGTGACAGGATAGTTTGGTTCTGCCTTCACCTCTGTTCTGATAGGCTGCTCTGTCAGGTTTTATTTTTACTGCAGGAGCTTCAGCCTCATGCAGCCTGCAAGCCCCCTCTACCAGGTCGTCATAATTTTGGGACATTATCATTTCCATTTTCAAGATGGATTGATGGACTCTAAAGAGCCTATCTCTAAAAGCCTGAATGACCACCCGGTCCCCACAATCTGGATTTGCTTGTCCTGAGCACTCCTGGTACACCTAAATAATCGTTCCCCATACTCAGAGGCTCTTTCCCCTTTCCCCTGCTCCAATTCGTGGGAGCATTTCCTAATACCCACTGGATCTCTTCTTTAAAATGGGTGAAGGGAGCCTGTTGGGCATCTATCTTTAAAATGGGTGAAGGGAGCCTGTTGGGCATCTATCTTTAAAATGGGTGAAGGGAGCCTGTTGGGCATCTATCTTTAAAATGGGTGAAGGGAGCCTGTTGGGCATCTATCTCAGCTGCAAGGGCAACAGCATGTGTCCACCAACCCCCCCCCAATTGTCTCGGACTATGGATCGGCTCAGGCTTGGAGGGCCGAAGGGCCTGTTCCTGGGCTGTAAATTTTCTTTATTCTTTGAACTATGCTCTTATTTCATCAATCTGTTCATATCACAGCATTTGGAAATTTAGTACACATTGAGGAGGGTAACAACTGACTTCAGAAGGACACAGATTAGTGAAATGCACATACACAGCAGATGAAATGTTAATGCAGAGAAAGAAAAGGAACAGACACAGTACAGGTTTCTGCTACATATAAACAAGAATCTGCAGTCTACACTTTCACCCTGTATAATTAAGGTAGCTGTGGGGATCAATGGGTTTGTGTTGGATATAGTGACCAGGCTACTCCCAGAAGTGGAAACAGATGTCAAAGAAGGGAAGAGACAGGCATAACTGGGGCTTAACCTTTTGACCTAGTCCTTTGACCTAAAGAAAAGTGATAGGAGTTAAAAGTGAGGTAGTTCAGTTTGGCCAGGTGGAGGAGGGTGGTGGGGATTGGGAATGATGCAGGCCCTCTCTCCCCAGGAAGAAGTGGAGAGCAATTTTCATGTCAGCCTTCTGCAAGGACCTTTCCCTCTGGGATGTCTTAGTCCACTCTGCCTCCACTGCCAATACTTCCCCACAGCATCCTGCCCTGCACTCACAGAATGTGTAACACCTGCCCAAGGTGCAAACCCACCTCTTGGGTGAAGCAGCAATTCACCTTCACTTCACTCAATCTAGTCTACTGCATTTGCTGCTCACAATGTAGTTTCCTATACAATGGGGAAACAAAGCATAGACCGGTTAACTATTTTATATTCTGTTGCATTGTTTTGGAACTTTGGGGGACAAAAGATCAAATCAATGGCACTTTAAAAAGGAGTAAGACAGACAAAGGCCACATTGTCAGGGAAAGAAACCTGTACCGTCTGACACAGCAGTGAATCTACACATTTTGAGTCCATGCATCTCTGGACATCGGAGTGTGGCAAGGCAAAATGAACAAACAGTGAAATTCACAGCTAACCTTGGAGAAATCTGTTGGGGAGAGTTCACAGCACAGGAACAGATAAGCGCACAGTTTTTAAGTGTAACCTTGTTGTAAATCTACAGTTGTGAGTAGAGTGGGTTCTTTCTTTATTACGTGTTTTTTTGAGATCTGTCTCTTGATTAAACTTTAAAAATATAAGCCATAAGTATTAAGTTAGCCTGGAGCAGTGTTTTGTAGAGCAATAAGATGATGTTATTTTCTGGGTCTATAGATTATGAATGAACAAAGATGGCCCTTAGTAGAGTTATGTACTCTTCCTATTGGATGTGGGAGTTTATGGAGAGTTTCTATCCTACCCGTTATTATATCTGCAGGAAGTGTCTTTGGTTGTGGATCCTATCATATTGCATGGATCAGTTGGAGCAGCAGTTAGAGGCAATGAGGAACTTACAAAAGTTAGGGGGTGTGATGGATTGCAGTTATAGGAAGAGAGAAAAGCCACAGATAGATAGATCAGAAAAATAGGTTAACTCCAGGAAAGGTAGGAGGGGTAGGCAGGTAAAAACAATGACTGCAGATGCTGGAAACCAGATTCTGGATCAGTGGTGCTGGAAGAGCACAGCAATTCAGGCAGCATCCGAGGACAGGCAAAATCGACGTTTCGGGCAAAAGCCCTTCATCAGGAATAAAGGCAGAGAGCCTGAAGCGTGGAGAGATAAGCTAGAGGAGGGTGGGGGTGGGGAGAGAGTGGCATAGAGTACAATAGGTCAGTGGGGAAGGAGATGAAGGTGATAGGTCAGGGAGGAGAGGGTGGAGTGGATAGGTGGAAAAGGAGCTGGGCAGGTCGGACAAGTCCGGACAGGTCAGGGGATCGAGTTGCTGGAGGTTAGAAGCTAGGATGAAGTGGGGGAAGGGGAAATGAGGAAACTGTTGAAGTCCACATTGATGCCCTGGGGTTGAAGTATTCCGAGGCGGAAGATGAGGCGTTCTTCCTCCAGGCGTCTGGTGGTGAGGGAACGGCGGTGGAGGAGGCCCAGCACCTCCATATCCTCGGCAGAGTGGGAGGGGGAGTTGAAATGTTGAGCCACTGGGCGATTTGGTTGATTGGTGCGGGTGTCTCGGAGATGTTCCCTAAAGCGCTCTGCTAGGAGGCGCCCAGTCTCCCCAATGTAGAGGAGACCGCATCGGGAGCAACGGATACAATAGATGATATTAGTGGATGTGCAGGTAAAACTTTGATGGATGTGGAAAGCTCCTTTGGGGCCTTGGATAGAGGTGAGGGAGGAGGTGTGGGCGCAGGTTTTACAATTCCTGCGGTGGCAGGGGAAAGTGCCAGGATGGGAGGGTGGGTCGTAGGGGGGCGTGGACCTGACCAGGTAGTCTCGGAGGGAACGGTCTTTGCGGAAGGCGGAGAGGGGTGGGGAGGGAAATATATCCCTGGTGGTGGGGTCTGTTTGGAGGTGGCGGAAATGTCGGCGGATGATTTGGTTTATGCGAAGGTTGGTAGGGTGGAAGGTGAGCACCAGGGGCGTTCTGTCCTTGTTGCGGTTGGAGGGGTTGGGTCTGAGGGCGGAGGTGCGGGATGTGGATGAGATGCGTTGGAGGGCATCTTTAACCACGTGGGAAGGGAAATTGCGGTCTCTAAAGAAGGAGGCCATCTCGTGTGTTCTATGGTGGAACAGCTCCTCCTGGGAGCAGATACGGCGGAGGCGGAGGAATTGGGAATACGGGATGGCATTTTTGCAAGAGGTAGGGTGGGAAGAGGTGTAATCCAGGTAGCTGTGGGAGTCGGTGGGTTTGTAGAAAATGTCAGTGTCAAGTTGGTCGTCACTGATGGAGATGGAGAGGTCCAGGAAGGGGAGGGATGTGTCAGAGATAGTCCAGGTAAATTTAAGGTCAGGATGGAATGTGTTGGTGAAGTTGATGAATTGCTCAACCTCCTCGCGGGAGCACGAGGTGGCGCCAATGCAGTCATCAATGTAGCGGAGGAAGAGGTGGGGAGTGGTGCCGGTGTAATTACGGAAGATCAACTGCTCTACGTAGCCAACAAAGAGACAGGCATAGCTAGGGCCCATACGTGTGCCCATGGCTACCCCTTTGGTCTGGAGGAAGTGGGAGGATTCAAAGGAGAAATTGTTAAGGGTGAGGACCAGTTCGGCCAAACGAATGAGAGTGTCGGGGGAGGGGTACTGTTGGGAACGTCTGGAGAGGAAAAAACGGAGGGCTTGGAGGCCCTGGTCATGGCGGATGGAGGTGTAGAGTGATTGGATATCCATGGTGAAGATGAGGTGTTGGGGGCCGGGGAAACGGAAGTCTTGGAGGAGGTGGAGGGCGTGGGTGGTGTCTCGAACGTATGTGGGGAGTTCCTGGACGAGGGGGGATAGGACAGTGTCGAGGTAGGTAGAGATGAGTTCAGTGGGGCAGGAGCATGCTGAGACAATGGGTCGGCCAGGGTGGTCAGGCTTGTGGATCTTGGGAAGGAGGTAGAACCGGGCAGTGCGGGGTTCCCGGACAATGAGGTTGGAAGCTGTGGGTGGGAGATCTCCTAAGGTGATGAGGTTCTGTATGGTCTGGGAGATGATGGTTTGGTGATGGGGGGTGGGGTCATGGTCAAGGGGGCGGTAGGAAGAGGTGTCCTCGAGTTGGCGTTTGGCTCCAGCGATGTAGAGGTCAGTGCGCCAGACTACCACTGCACCCCCTTTGTCCGCTGGCTTGATGGTGAGGTCAGGATTGGAGCAGAGGGATTGGAGGGCTGCGCGTTGTGAGGGTGAGAGGTTGGAGTGGCAGGTAGTGCAGGAGTCTTCTGTGGCTATCCCCATCTCAAGCAAGTATCCTGTTTTGGAAAATGCAGGGGGTGATGTATTCTCAGGGGAATGTAGCATGAACAGACAGGTTTCTGGTATCAACACAGGCTCTAATGTTATGAGGGGTAAGTCGGGTTCCAAGCGATCAATTGTGTTAGTGTTAACCTAATCCAAAAGGTTTATTTAAAATCACAACTTTTCGACATGGTGCCATGGGTCAGGTGAAGGGACAAAGGGGAAAGATTGTGATTTCAAAGAGACCTTCTTCAGAACGGAATACTCTCTGGTTATTGATTATCAATCAGGAACTGGAGAATGGATGGGATTGCCAAATAGCAAAAATGCTGATTAGGTGAGGTGGTCTCATGCGGAACATTGAGCAACAGGGAGCAGAGTGAAAACAGGCCCTTCGGCCCAACAAGTCCACACCAACCCACCCCCCTACACCTAACACTATGGGTAATTTAGCAAGGCTAACCTGCACATTTTTGGAGTGTGGGAGGAAACTGGAAGAAACCCGGAAGAAACCCACGCAGACACGGGGAGAATGTGCAAACTCCACACCGTCAGTCCCCTGAGGCAGGGAATTGAACCCGGGTGTCTGGCGCTGTGAGGCAGCTGTGCCACCGTGCCAGACTCTGTGCAGCCCTTGACAAGGGGAGCAGGTCAGTGAGGCTGCGGGAGAGAGTGCCCGCTTTCTGGGCAAGATCTCCCCCTCCCCCGGGGCTGGTCTGGGTGAACACATCGCCCCCCAGGGTCACCCCCCACCCGATCCCCGACCTCCTCTCCCCACACAGAGACTCCCCCCACCCCTCCCGGAGCGCACCCCTCGGGGTCTCCCTCCCCCCACCCCCGGGTGTTCTCCACCCCTCCCCTCCCTCCCGGGAGTTCCCCACCCCTCCCGGGAGTTCTCCACCCCCCCCCCCTCCTCCCGAGAGGTCTCCACCCCCCCCCCCCCCCGGGAGTTCCCCTCCCCTCCCCCCCCCCCCTCCCGGGAGGCTGGCCCTGTGGGGGTGGGGAAGTCTCTCCCTCTCGGTTTGTACAAGTTCCGGATCCCGGCGGCACCAGCTCCCCGCTGCAATGCTCGCTCTCCTCGGCCTCCTGCTAGCCCTTGTGCTGAGTGGCCTCCTGGTGCGCTGCTGGTGCCCGTTCCTGGGCCACGATGTGCTGGTGTTTGTCCGGGCGGTGAGGCTGGCGGTGCGGACCTGGAGATACAGCAGGAGGCAGCCCCCGGTCACTCTGCTCGATGTGTTCCTGCAGAGAGTGCAGCAGCAGCCGGACAAGGCGCTGCTGATGTACCAGGGCCGGCCTTTCACCTACTCGGAGCTGGACAGACACAGTAACCGGCTGGCCAGGGTGCTGCAGGGTCGGGCTGCCCTCCACCAGGGTGACTGTGTGGCCATCCTGCTCAGGAACCAGCCCCTGTTTATCTCGGTCTGGCTGGCTCTCGCTAAACTCGGCTGCCCCGTGGCTTTCCTGAACGTGAACATCAGGGCGAGGTCCCTGCTCCACTGCCTGCGGTGCTGTGCCCCTCGGGTGCTCGTCGTCGGAGAAGGTGAGCAACTTCTCAATCCTTTAACCAGCTCCCAGCCCACAGCAAACTGGTGCCAAACCTGCCTCCAGACCCCGAGGACAAAAACCTCCCACCATTTCCCTGCACATTCGCCGTCATGAGCAGATTTAGTTTGGGGTATTCCAGGACAATCCGCTCTTGCCTGTCCCCAGGGTCACAGTCACCATCCTCCTCCCCAATCCGTACACCAACTGCACCCCCCCCCCCCCCCCCCCAATATCATCACAACAGCAACATGGAACAGACCCTGAGCACGTTCACACACAAGCAAGGCAGGCATACTGGCATATTTCCCAACACCAGCATCTCCCCCTCCTCCCAACACCAGCACCCCCTCCCCCAACACCAGCATCTCCCCCTCCTCCCAACACCAGCACCCCCCTCCTCCCAACACCAGCACCCCCCTCCTCCCAACACCAGCATCTCCCCCTCCCCCAACACCAGCATCTCCCCCTCCCCCAACACCAGCACCCCCTCCCCCAACACCAGCACCCCCCTCCTCCCAACACCAGCACCCCCCTCCTCCCAACACCAGCATCTCCCCCTCCCCCAACACCAGCACCCCCCTCCCCCAACACCAGCACCCCATCCCCCAACACCAGCACCCCCCTCCTCCCAACACCAGCACCCCCCTCCTCCCAACACCAGCACCCCCCTCCTCCCAACACCAGCACCCCCCTCCTCCCAACACCAGCATCTCCCCCTCCCCCAACACCAGCACCCCATCCCCCAACACCAGCACCCCCCTCCTCCCAACACCAGCATCTCCCCCTCCCCCAACACCAGCACCCCATCCCCCAACACCAGCATCTCCCCCTCCCCCAACACCAGCACCCCCCTCCTCCCAACACCAGCATCTCCCCCTCCCCCAACACCAGCACCCCCCTCCTCCCAACACCAGCACCCCCCTCCTCCCAACACCAGTATCTCCCCCTCCCCCAACACCAGCACCCCATCCCCCAACACCAGCACCCCCCTCCTCCCAACACCAGCATCTCCCCCTCACCCCCAACACCAGCACCCCATCCCCCAACACCAGCACCCCATCCCCCAACACCAGCACCCCCCTCCTCCCAACACCAGCATCTCCCTCTCACCCCCAACACCAGCACCCCCCCTCCCCCAATACCAGCACCTCCCCCTCCCCCAACACCAGCATCTCCCCCTCCCACCAACACCAGCACCCCATCCCCCAACACCAGCACCCCCCTCCTCCCAACACCAGCATCTCCCCCTCACCCCCAACACCAGCACCCCCCTCCCCACAACACCAGCATCTCTCCATCCCCCAAAACACCAGCCCCCCTCCCCCCAACACCAGCACCTCCCCCTCCCCCAATACCAGCACCTCCCCCTCCCCCAACACCAGCACCTCCCCCTCCCCAACACCAGCACCCCCCTCCTCCCAACACCAGCATCTCCCCCTCACCCCCAACACCAGCACCCCCCTCCCCACAACACCAGCATCTCTCCATCCCCCAAAACACCAGCCCCCCTCCCCCCAACACCAGCACCCCCCTCCCCCAATACCAGCACCTCCCCCTCCCCCAACACCAGCATCTCCCCCTCCCCCAACACCAGCACCTCCCCCTCCCCCGACACCAACATCTCCCCCTTCCCCCAATACCAGCATCTTCCCCCCCCCCCAACACCAGCATCTCCCCCTCTCCCCAACACCAGCCCCCCTCTCCCCAACACCAGCATATTCCCCACCCCCAACACCAGCATTTCCCCCTCACCCCCAACACCAGCACCCCCTCACCCCCAACACCAGCCCCCCTCCCCCAACACCAGCCCCCCTCACTCCCAACACCAGCACACCCTCACCCCCAACGCCAGCATCTCCCCCTCACCCCCAACGCCAGCATCTCCCCCTCACCCCCCAACACCAGCCCCCCTCACCCCCCAACACCAGCACACCTCACCCCCAACACCAGCATTCCCCCACCCCCAACTCCAGCACCCCCACTCCCAACACCAGCATTCCCCACCCCCAACACCAGCACCCCCTCCCCCAACACAGCACCCCCAACGCCAGCTGCCACTCACCCCCAACGCCAGCACCCCCCTCCCCCAACACCAGCATTCCCCACCCCCAACACCAGCATCCCCCTCCCCCAACACCAGCACCCACTCACCCCCAACAACAGCACCCTGCACCCCCAACACCAGCACCGCCAACACCAGCACCCCTTCACCCCCAACACCAGCCCCCCCAACACAGTACTTCCTCCCCCAACACCAGCACCCCCACCCCCAACACCAGCATTCCCCACCCCTAACATCAGCACCCTCACCCCCAACACCAGCATCTCCCTCTCACCCCCAACACCAGCACCCCCTCACCCCCAATACCAGCACCCCACACCCCCATCACCAGCATTCCCCACCCCCAACACCAGCATCCTCCAGGCACCTGCGTTTCACCTCCCCCCAACACCCACATTCCACCTCCCCCAAACACCCACGTTCCACCTCCCCCCCACACACGCATTCATGATCTTTGAGGAACATGTTTTGGGAGCGGTTTCCCACGTGTAATGGTGGATTCCGTGTCAATATTCTGACACGTCTTGCAGCGTCTACCGTGACAAGGTTGTATGATGTCCTGAAAGCCCGGCAGTTTGCTACAAACGATGATCTGTTTGAGGTTTGGTGGTTGTTTAAAGGTGGGAAGTGGAGGTGTGGGGAAGGTCTTGGTGAGGTGCTCATCCTCATCGATAGGCTGCGAAGAACATGGCGTAGTTTCTCCGTTCCTGGGAAGTACTGGATAACGAAAGATACCCTGTCGGTTACAGCTCGTGTAGTCTCCTGAGGAGGTCATTACAGTTCCTCGCTGTGGCACGTCGGAACTGGCGGTCAATGAGTTGAGCATCATACCCCGTTCTTATGAGGGCATCCTTGAGTACTTCCAGGTGCCTGTTGTAGATGACGACATCTTGAAAAATGTCCATATTACAGAGGAGGAAGTGGTGGATGTCTTGAAATGCATAAAGGTGGATAGATCCCCAGGACCTGATCAGGTGTACCTCGAACTCTGTGGGGAGCTAGAGAAGTGATTGCTGGGCTTCTTGCTGAGATATTTGTATCATCGATAGCCACAGATGAGGTGCCGGAAGACTGGAGGTTGGCTAACGTGCCAGTGTTTAAGAAGGGTGGTAAGGACAAGCCAGGGAACTATAGACCAGTGAGCCTGACCTCGGTGGTGGGCAAGTTGTTGGAGGGAATCCTGAGGGACAGGGTGTACATGTATTTGGAAAGGCAAAGACTGATTAGGGATAATCAACATGGCTTTGTGCGTGGGAAATCATGTCTCACAAACTTGATTGAGTTTTTTGAGGAAGTAACTAAGGCGATTGATGAGGGCAGGAGTGGTGGACATGATCCATATGGACTGTATGCCCATCTATATGGACAAACCTGCCTTCTAAATCTTAATTCAGTTGTGAATGGGCACATTGCTGGCTGGGTCAGCACTAATTGCCTGTCCCCAGTTGCCCCTGAGACAGTGATGAGCTGCTTTTTGAACCGTTGCAGTCCATGTGGTGTAGATTGAGCTACAGAGCCCTTGGGGAGAGAATTGCAAGATTATAACCCAGAGACACTGAAGGAACAGTGATAAATTTCAAGGTCAGGACGATGAGTGGACTAGAGTGGAACTTGCAGAGGGTGATCTTCTCATGTATCTGCTGCCCCAATCCTTCTAGATGGAAGTGGTCATGGATTTGGAAGGTGCTGTCTGAGGATCTTTGGTGAAGTCCTGCAGTGCATCATTTAAATAGTACTCACTGAGTGTCAGTGATGGAGTGAATGGGTTCTTGTGGATGTGGTGCCAATCCAGCGGGGGCTGCTTTGTCCTGGATGGTGTCAAGCTTCTTGAGGGTTATTGGAACTGCACCCAGTTAGACACACACAGTTCATTCCATCATACTCCTGACTTGTGCCTTGTAGAAGGTGGACAGGATTTGGGAATCAGGAGGTGAGTTATTCACCACAGTATTCCTAGCTTTTGCCTTACTATCATATCAACTGTGTTTGTATGACAAGTTCAGTTAAGTTTCAGGTTAATGGTAACCCCAAGGATATTGATAATGCGGGATTTGGTGATGGTAACACCATTGAATGTCAAGGGGTGATGCGGAGACTGGCTCTTATTGGAGATGGTCATTGCCTGACATTTGTGTGGTGTGAATGTTGCTTGCCACTTGTCAGCACAAGCCTGGATATTGTTCAGATATTGTTGCATTTGGATATAGATTGCGTCAGTATCTGAGAAGTTGCGCATGGTGCTGAACATTGTGCAATCATCAGTGAACATCCTCATTTATAGAGTCATAGAGATGTACAGCATGGAAACAGAACTTTCAGTCCAACTCATCCATGTTGACCAGTTATCCCAACCTAATGTAGTCCCATTTGCCAGCACTTTGCCCTTCCTATTCATATACCCATCCAGGTGCCTTTTAAATGCTGTAATTGTACCAGCCTCCACCACTTCCTCTGGCAGCTCATTCCATATACACACCGCCCTCTGCGTGGAAAAAGTTACTCCTTAGGTCCCTTTTAATTTTTTCCCCTCTCACCCTAAACTCATGACCTCCAGCTTTGGACTTCTCCAGTCCAGGGAAAATACTTTGTCTGTTTATCCTACCCATGCCTATCATAATTTTATAACCCCTCAACCTCTGACACTCCAGGGAAAACTTTCCCCTTGTAAGTGATTTTTCAACATTATTCTGAATTTTTTTTACAGAAAACTCTTTTAAACTACAAACCTTGTTGCGATCTTTTCAATCGATCACTAGAAATTCAAGCTTCTAAAAAAGGTTTTGGCATATACAGACATTTATAAGCTGTTATAAGATTGTGATCTGTACTCTCTGTCAGCATCATATTTCCTGTTACATTTGGAATAGGGTCATTATAGACAAACTGATCTGTACACAGTGAATGTTGATTTCTGTCTTTTGCAGACTTGAGGTGCTCTGTGGAGGATGTGCTGCCCAGTCTAAGAGAAGAAAATGTCACTGTTTTCATTTTGGATGACAAGTGTACCACAGAAAGCATTGGGAAAGATGAGATTCAAGCTGCATCTGACCAGCCATTACCTCGATCCCTCCGATCGCACGTTACCTTCAAAACCCCCTTTACCTATATCTATACATCTGGAACAACAGGTATCTCTACTTATTCTAAAATAGGCACAGTTTTCCCACTCTCTCATATTCTGTAATTATTACATTTTTATTAGGTATTTTGTGTCCTTGTACCTGAGACAATTTTGCTACTGCAGGAAAATATGCCTGTTTTGAGTGATAATTTGATTTTGACTGAGATGAGCTCTGTTACACTGACTGCTGTGACATACAAGAGGATAAATATCAAATCTTTTTAATGTCACGGTGAAATGGGTCTTCGGGATTGCTTTATGCTCCAGCTGTTTGTACTGAATTGGAGAATTTCAAATGATGGGTCTAATGTGATCCAACTCTTTTTTTTGTTTGGGTTTAAAGGATTACCCAAAGCTGCCATCATCACTCACGCTCGGGTACATCGCATGGTCTCCTTCATTATAACTTGTGGTATCCAAAGCAATGATGTGATTTATACCACTCTGCCTCTTTACCACAGTGCTGGTTCCATAATTGGAATTTGTGGCAGCATTTACGCAGGTAGGTTCTCGAATTTAAATTTGCTCCTTTATGGTTTTTACCCTGTTGCATGGCCTTGGGATGGTCTAAACTCCTTTGCTGTTCTTTGTTCCCTCAGCTGTTTGAAATAAGGTCCTTGAAACTGCTGAGGAAAAGGTGACTGACTTTGGTTTAAAGTATAACATTTTGTTAATAATCAACCTAGAGATCAGGATTAAAGATTTCTCTTTATCTGTATCACATTGTGTGTATGTCTCTGTGTCTGTGTGTGTGTCTGTGTGTGTGTCTGTGTGTGTGTCTGTGTGTGTGTGTGTGTCTGTGTGTGTGTGGAGACATCAAGAGGGACTTCAGGAAAGTTGTTTAAAGAAGGGAGGAACTACAAAACTCGAACCACAGAGAGACAGGCAGTTCCAAGAGCAGAGAGGGAGAATGTGAAAACATTTTCTTGTCTGAATTTAGAACATCCTGTGAAATGGCCATTAGGTTTG